>NC_051161.1:109305670-109605670 GCF_013339745.2 Dermacentor silvarum
TTGGTAATCTAGAATAGGTCGGGAGTTTGTTATTGTCTCCCTTTTTTATACAGCACTGTGGGCAACAAGACGTTTGCATCTGCTTCGGGAGACAGCCTGTCGATAAAAACAAATTATAAATGTGAGAGAGCACAGGAGCTGTAATACGGATTGCATGTTTCATTGGAAAAACATCAATGCCGTTGATGTCCGCGCACTACTTTAGCGCGCAAAAAGTTCGAGCTATTTTTTGATCGTCGATTGGTCCGACAAAGATGTTCTTCGTTTGCTTCGTCAAGCAGGAGTTCGGTTGGCTGTACTGGATGTGTTGGCTGTACACGTTTATGAGAAATTAATGGATCTTTCTGCAAGCACTAGATTCTTAACCACACGACCACCTATGTTCATTTCAGTAATCTTGGAGAAATTGGCGTCGTGTGAAACAAGCCGCTGCTGATGCTGACTAGGTGCAACGCATTGCTACCTCCTTTGTTGCGCATGTTGGCATGCGCTTAATTGAAATTCATCACACTAATTTTATTGCAATTGTAGCAGGAAACGTGCATGCGCCTTGAATGCTACTTTTTTCCTTTATTTCCACACATAACATTGTTTCTTAAAGGGTCCCTGAAACGGTTCGGACAAATTTTGTAGACGCGTAGGTACAGTACAGTAAAGCATTTCGCGTCACAATTTAAGTGAAACGTCTCATATTAAGAGCTACGGACGATTACAAGTTACCCTCCTCCCTAGCCATGCATTTCCTCCTCAACTCGTTCGCCGAGTGATCGGGCTGAGCTCCGCCTTCACTGGCTCTACGTCATGTTGTGACGTGTCTACTTCTGGTTGTCTTGGAGCCAGCACGCGAAGGTTCTCCAACCTCTCCGCTAGCCGCCCGGCCGTCGATCCCCAGCGAGAGCGATCAAGCAGCGTGCGTTGCGAGCGTTCTATCGCAGCGCCGATCGTGTCCGGTATTCCGGTAACCACAGGCGAGCTGGTTGTTTTGACGGATAGGCACAGGCGTAAACTAAAGCCCCTCCATACGGCTGTGATGAAGGAGCTTCGTAGACGCACGTGAGCGGCCTGATCGGCATTGCATGGTCCAGTCATCTGGTGGGGCAGAGCTTCACCAGCCAAATATAGAGCTAATATTCCTGTACACAAGTGTAAACAATTTTAAACACATAAAAATACAACGTGTTTAAGATTACACCCGTGCCGAAAATTTGAGCCAGCAGCGAAGTAGAAAAACTTGGTTACTGCTATATTAGCTGTGTGTTTGGTTGAGCTTTGTGCCGCCAGGTGGCTGGCACCGTGCAAGCAGTTCACGTTTGCACCTCCGTTCATCAGATAAAACGTGGTAAAACGGCCAGTACACTTGCGCTTGCGTTTACCTGAATACCGGACACGCTAAACTCTATTGTGGTAGTAATCCTTCGGCGTGAAGTGACGGCCGCAGACGCGTAGATGCATGGCGCCGTTTGGATACCGACAGTCCGATGCGCTGCAGCCACTTCGCTCGTCTGCTGCCTTGCAGCGGGCCACGATGTCGCAGCTTGACATGTCGCCGATCGCTACGTTTGCAGCCCACAACGCAACAAGGGCGAACCATGGTGCTCGCGAAAAGAAAGAACAAGGCCAACACTGGCCGCGCAGCTCTCGTCAACACGGAGCACGTTTTAAACACAAACAGACGACACTAGCCGCAGGCCTGAAGTGCTTTTAGTGTAGTACTGCATGTCCTTGTGCATTCTCTTTCTGTTACTTTCTTTTTATAGAAACAAATTAACTAACATCTGAACTATTACGAACAACATTGTTCACCATAATGTTGGAAAATTATGGATGACGCGCCCTGGGCAGCCAATCGAATAGCTGGCCCAGTCATGGTCACCCATGCCTAAACCTGAGAACAAGAGCGCTTTTGCTTTTAAAGCCATTGAAATGCGGCCGCCGTGTTATGGTCAAATCGCGTCACTTGGTCACAAAACTCAGCCGATTGGCGTGCCGCGATTGGTAGCGATGTTCCTTTATAAAACCTTATAATTAATGACACGCTTTACGTGGAGCGCTTAGATTCGTCAATAAATGATCAGAAGGACCTACGCTAACGATTCAGTACGTTTGTACAAAATCGTAAAAATCGTTTCAGGGTCCCTTGAACTATATGTAGCACGAAACACAGGAAGCAATAAATCATGGAGCATGGTGGCGCGCGCATGGCAGCACTATAACGTGTGATGACGTTATGAGAGCCTCACTATTGTAAGGTCCCACATTTGGAGTCCGAAAAATTAAATGGGGGGGGGGGGGGCTATTTGCCAAGAGTACATAAAAGCATGCCATAGTCCAGAATAATTTTGACCGCCTCGTGTTGTTTACCACGTGCCTAAACCTCAGAACACGAGCTTTTAAAGCCATCGAAATGCGGCCGCCGTGCCGGGATACAACCCACGACCTCGAACTGAACAGCACCAAACCATAGCCACTAAGCTATCGCCACAAGTCATTTGGAACCCGAAAAGAAATGAAATTATCATATATTTTACAACTTTGCTTGCATAGTGCCCTGCTTATACGTCCGAGAAACGTGTGTTCCCATATACTTTGAAGATGCGTCATTTAGGGTCATTAAGGGTCCTAGAAATTTGATGGGAAAGTAACTGTGAACGGCCAGTGTACAAATGAGGCTTGTTTCTCCATGAATGCATGCAATGCGCCAAACACTACTTTGGCCGCAGCAAGGAGCGGCAACAGATTGCATTGAAAAGTGCAACTTCTGTGGACACAGTGACTATTCGGTCGTGAAGTGCACATAATTTTCTCATTCTGTCTTGCTGGGAAATGTATAGTTTTGATAAATTGCGTGCATGTATATTTCCCTTATTACCAAATCTCTTGCAGAAGTGCCACTTTCGCGACGGCACATTCATAAAAAGAACTTATAAAATGACGTCAGTGGCACCCGCACTGCCGGTGAACCTAAGTGAGCACAGCGAAGTCTCTAACTTGAGGAGCTCAACATCGTTCTGCAAAATAATGTTCAATTCAGCCCTTTGTAGCGTAGCCCGAAAAGCGCTTTTAGCACTAGAATACCTGGCCGGCAGCGGCGTAGCCAGAAATTTTGTTAAGGGAGGGGGGGGGGGGGGGGCTAACGTTGCAGCACAGCCTCCTCCTTAAAGAATGTGTCGAGGGATCAAATACATGAATAATAACTGCATTGCCATTGCAAATGCCATTATATATTAGATGCTACACACAAATTATTGAACGCTATGAACTGTCATGACAAGTAAAATATGTATTTTTTTCATAAAAGAATATATTCGTATGTCCCGAAAATTGTGGCAGAAATAACTGCAAGATACCAATGCTTCTGTGTTTTTTGTCTATTTATTAAGTAAAAAAAGATATGCGAACTATAGAACTATACCAGCTCGAAACCAGCAAGGCAGTGCATGCAGCTGATATGAAAAACGTAAAGGCCATAAAAGGAACAAGTTGAGGACAAATATTTTGATGAATCTTTGTCATTCAAAAACCTTGTTTACATTTTTGTACATATGCAACGTCTAGGGAAAAACCTCAATGACTCTGTCCTTCGTTGCAATGGATTGCGCAGAAGTAGCTGTTACCGGTCGTATTTTGCACCGAAATTATAGTCGCAACAGTGAGTACATCTAAAAAGCAGGACTTCAGCAAAATATACATTAGAAATGCGAAGATAAAAGGGAATATACGAATGCAAACATAAAGGGCGAAGAAAGTGTCCATGGAAACAAAGTTCACTGCTTGTATGCACGAAACCTCTGCAACAAGATATTTAAGTATATGCATCAGTCTCCAATAAATCTATGTATCTAAGCAAACGTCACTGTATATAATGCGTCAAACAAGACAAATAAACATGTTGCGCTGTCACAGATAGTAAACTTCACGCATATAAAGACAGACGATGTATGCAAGAACAAAACTATGATCGCAGAAATCGTGATATGCATTTGGGTCATGCTGCGGTCGCGATAGCACCATATGGGGAGAATAAAAGAGAAAGAATGCAGAAAACAACACGAAAATGCGTATTTTAACTGCCTGCACAGCGGCAACAATTATTCTGCACCCAAAATTAAAGAAGGGTATTGCTTCGCTGCAAAAAAAAAAAAAAAAAAAAAAACAGTGAAAGCAGGTAGCTAACAATGAAAGGAAAAGGACAAACGAAAGCCACAGATGATGCGGCAAGTTGAACTACCCAAAATTCTAGCGTGTTCTTGGGAAACGCCGCGAGGGCCGGGCTGTTAATGAGCAAGGTCAGACAAAATTGGTTATGGATGTCCTCATAATTTTCGAATTCGCATGATAATCTTGATCATGATGCTTACTGTTACAATAAACGACAAAATTTTCTGCGGTTTTAAAAGCTAATGAACAGTCAGACGTTTTCATAATTACGAGCTTATGGACGTGAAGGAACACAAATTTTATATGAATTGATTTTTGCTGCTTCGCTATCTAAAGGACAAACTTCACTCGGCGGGGAAGTTTATCGAAGTGGTCAATAACTTCGGACACGTTGATGCCGACGTCTCTGTGGGCGTATAGAAGCGCCAGCATAACCATATGCGTTCCTCAGACATTGTAGTGCACAAGTAGTTTTTTAGTAATATCATGTTTGAAAATCTCTCTGCGCTGGCTGTGGTCACTGGAAGGGTGACGAGAATCTGCAGTAGTTTGTACACATTTAGATATAACTTGCAGTCGCAATGAGAGAGGGCATCTATTCTTGTGCTGAAACCTAAAAACACGTTATCGATGTCGTTGGCATCCTTGTTTAGGTACCTTGCACAAACAGTAAGCTGTTCTATTCCAGAAATATCCGTCGTTTCGTCAGCAAGTATGGAAAATCAGCCTGCAGCGTTTACTTTGGCATCTAGGCATTCTTGGCCAATTTCACCACAAATTTCTATAATTTTGTTTCGTACATCTGGGATTAAATACGAGGAATTACTGGGGCAACTTTCCAAATGGTTCTTCCGATAGGTATCTCCACAATCAGCTCCCATGCGAAGAAGCGTTCCGAAAATACCAGTATTTTCAGTAGGGGCTTTGCTTAAATCCATAGGACCTCTGTCCTTATAGCCACGGAGAGCCAGACCTTGCCGCCCGCAAGAAAGAACTGTCCCAATAAAGGGCGTTAACTTTCTTTTGTTTTCTCTTATTTTACTTTGCCTGCCCGGGTCCAACTGATCGATCACATTGGGCGCGCTTCCTGAAAATGTTTCGAGAAAATTATCATCTGCCAGCTGACAGTCACGGTGAAATTTAGTATTTTCTTGTGTGTGGAAGATTGCGAGCGCGTGCTTCTATTTCTGGAACGGCTTGGACACGAGGACGCGCATGTTGGCCCAAGTTTATAAGAACATTAAACACATAAAGCTCCAGAATTGAAAATCTAAAGCACGCCTTGGGAAATGTCAGTGCACCTTTCGCGTCAAAAGTTTATGAGAACTTTATGCCCATAACGTTTTGGAATTAAAATCCATGCGCTCCTTAGATTCCGCGGCCGCTGCGTGATGCCGCGACGAGCCCGTAAGCTATCGAAAAACCATTGAAACTTTGTGCTTGGATGGGGATCCTTGCGTTATGTGATTCCAGGTGCATGGGCGTTGCCCACGAAATCCAGCCCGAGTTCGCAATGTTGACGCCAAAATGTGTTTTGGAGCGTGAAAAACACAGTGTAGACTAAATCCACGACGATTCCCTGCGGCGGTGGTTGTTTCGGTCGGCGGTGCATGACAGCAAGAAAAAATTTCGGGGGGGGGAGGGGCTGAAGCCCCATTATCCCCCCCACCTCCCAGTGTTGCATGTTTTCGTTCATTCAAAGAAGCAACCAATCAAACATATCAGCGTTTTTGCGGCAATGAATACCTAATGAATTCCCTTCCTGAATACTTGGAAGAAGAGAAACAAACACTATTCTCTCTGTAATGATATGTCTGAATCGTAAAGCAGTGGTCTAATCTTGAATGATCGATAGAGAGGAGCATGAACACGTTGCAAAGCAAAAATTCGAGTATGGTTATGGTGGCCGAAACATGTCGCTCGGCTGCGGGAGGCTGTGGGTTCGATTCCCACCGACGCCGGGCACCCACTGGTTCAAAAGGGTACAAGCGTACCCCGGCCTGGCGTTCGGCTTCCTTCAGGGGTGATACGCTTGGGAAAGGAGCCTGCGCCCTGAATTCCTGTCGAAACCAACGTGAGCACGGAAAAAAAGTGATGTCTGTGGCGCTCCCATGGCGGCCATTTCCATGTGGCGCCCCAAGCACCTATTGAGGTGGGACGCCTTCGGGTTGAGGTCAAACAACCCTTTGCAAGCGTTGAGGTCCCATAATGGCCGAGCACCAGGCCGGGAGCACGCTTGTACCTATTTTACCGGTAGGTACCCGGCGGCAGCACTTGCCTCCCACAGCCGCGGCGGATGCTCGTCTACAAGGCCGTCTGTGGATGTCGCTGAAAGAGGTCACCGAGTGAGAATGCTGAGATAAAAAGAAATAGAACAACACTTCGATCTGCTTTAAGTCGGATAACGGCCGGATAACGCAAGAATACGGTCGGTGTTTCACATTTACCTATAAAAGAGATCGACATGCTCTTATATCCCTCTGACGAAGGCTCTGGTGCTAGAAGCTCCGGAAAGTAACAACGGAGAACACGTGTCACCTGTCAAAAAGCAATTATTACCAGAAACTGGGTTCACGTATAAATGACCCTAGTTTCTGGTAATCTCAGACTATAGTCTGAGTCCTTCACATTGTCAACGCTTTAGGAAATCACGTTTTATTCACTTAAGCAATCCTCGATCTCAAAATCCCCGCAGTATGAAAGGAATTATGAGATTGCCTTTAGAACGCAGTGTGAACGAGCTGCAAAACATGACCCAGCTATCATGCCTCAACATGTTGGCCTGCTCTGGACGCTATGAAGACCCAGCGTTAATTTATCGATTTCAGTTTACCACGAGCATATTCCGAATGGGTCCCAAGAGAGAAGGAGCGCAGTCGAGGATGCCAGAAAACTAGGTGGTGTAATGAAATGAGGAAATTTGCAGGTGGAAATTGGAATCAGCTAGCGCAAGACAGGGGTAATGGGAGATTGCAGGGAGAGGCCTTCGTCCTGTAGTGAACATCAAAATAGGCTGGTGATGATGATGATTCAGCCATTTTATAAAAGTTGGGCAAGTACTCTTCCTAACACATATATATGTGCTTTTCTGTCTGTAGACTGGCTAAGCATAACGTTTTGCTTGACACAATGCTAAGTATGAAAGAAAATATAAAGGAACATCATTGGTCAACGGACGTGCATTTGAGGCAAGAAACGATGAGAAAGACACACAAGGCACGAGAGAATTGAAACATTTGTTACAGCAAACTTGTGGGTATCAATATAGAATTAGATACGCCGCTGCAAAACATCCCATTGACTGCTTTTTTTCCCTAAATATTTGGATACGACAGTGTAGAGTTATGGCTAGCTCTAGTACCTATTTTTCCTGTAACTTGATCGGGGAAGTCATAATGTCATTGAAAGCACATCTTGAAAGAATGGCGCGTTGTATTTGCAGCGTGATGCGAGCACGCGCGCCTTCTTACGGAACCAGGACGTGGTGCTATTCATAGCCAACCCCCGTGAACTCGGCGACCGCACAATGGGCGCAGCCCACTTCTCGGCTCAAATCGGTGTTCGCCGAGTGGACACCTCGAGCATGCATGTCGACCCGGATTCGTGACTACGTCCAGTCGGCGCTCAGACGGGCAGCACAGACACACTGACTGTTGGCGGCAAAGCATAATTGGGATTTTGCTGGCATCCACTCTTTCAAACAAGTTAGCAAAAGGTTGTGAAGGATCATTTACTAACCACTTTTATATGTTATTAAGAATATACGAAGCATGTAGGAACGCCAGGAGATGGATATATTTCAGATAATCAAATCTTTCGCGATTCTCTCGCCAACATTGTATACTGACTTGAATTTTTTATTATCATTATTACTGTATTTTGTTCTGTTTGCTATTCGTATTATTTCACCTACTCGCTTCTGTAATGCATTTCCCCTCGAGGGGAAAAATAAATGACCGACCTCGTCCTATCTGTAGTGCATTGTAAGTGTGGTGGTGATTTTAGGGCATTATTATTATGACCTACGATTCCTTTACTGCGGTTACCTGAACCTGAACCAGTAACCTTTAGTGATAACCACCAGACCGCAACGATTAAGAAACTACATTGTGATTGCTTAATTATATCACCATGGCACACATGTGACTGATCTAAGCAAACTTGAGTTACTTTTTTCCATAGATCTCATCACTCAGTTCCTCCAAGTCCTACGGTAAGTCCAATACCTAAATTTTTCCACCTTAATTCACGTGAATACACTTTATTCCACTTTAATGAGTAAGATGGATTGTGCTCAGTGACCTTGTGCTCAGAAGCGCGACGCCTTAGCTGAGCCACCGCGGTGGGTCAAATTTTCTTTTCAAAGGCATTAATTTACTTTGTTTCCAGGAACCTCCATGACACATCTAGCGTCAATCCCAGCATTTTGTGACTTGTTTTTACTCTTTGCGCCATCAGCCATTTTCGGTACCGTCGCTAATCCCGCTGATTTTCTGCCTCATGGACATATAATGCGTTCGCATTGAACGAAGGCCGTTGTGCACAAGATAACTTGAACCGAATGCCCCGCGCCGTATATTGGTGATACTAAGAAATTCCTGACAGTATTCAACAGAATAAGGACATACGCAGGGCCGTGGTAGAACGCTTTTGACCAGAACATTATCCCCGGCGTCGTCTTGGAGAGACAAAACAACCACCGGCTTCTTTTGGAGTCCGGGCACATCCAAATGACATCTAAATAGGTCAATCATCCAACACTTCTCACCACCTACTCCCAAGGACGGCGCATAAACGGGGACAACTTGTTCGTTCTCTCTTGTGCTTTAATTTGGATCTCTTTATGTGGTCAGCACATTGAATTACTGTGTTAAAGCGTTTCCTACATAAATCAGCAATCAACTCGATGCCGCAATGTTTGTTTGTTCTTTCCGTGTAATTCCTTGTGGCAAATGGTAGTCTACTACTGAAGACAATGAAGGCCCGAGAACAACATGGTGCCGCCCAAGGGAAAGCGTACATCCCTGCTCATAAACAAGGCAGCTGTTTCGACAGCGGACAAGATACGCAGCGATTCAAAGCACGACGTGGTTTCCGCACATCGTTGGGGGCGGAACGCAGAAACGTTCTGTACCACACTTTGGGTGCGCCTAGTTGCGGATGCACGCAGAAATTGTTTCTAAACGACTCTTCGTTCATCGATGTCCTGAATCCATTCCCAGGTTTACAGAGGCAAGTGGGGATATTTGAACGAGTTGAAATGCGTAAAGGGCTCTGGGGCGTTTCCAATTAGTGTGCAGTGCTTTTAGAACTTTGCGGCATGGTTGGCATGCCGAACTGCCCGGTATGCTCTCAATGTTGTGTTGGATAGCATTGTTGGGGAGTGTATAGATTAGTACACCCTATTCTCTACAGAGCGTGTTTGCGAGGGGCAAGCTGAGTCTCGTTTAAGTTGAGCGGATTGCGGTATCTTTTTTTGCTTTTCTATGTTCACCTCTGACATCTCTCGAGCTACTTCATAGGCTTGCTCCATCTTTCGGGATGGCGACCATGATATTGCCACCCGCTGACCCACTTGCCGGGAAGAAAGTAGGGAGTTTGTGCGGTCGGTGTAGTGCGGACGCACACCGAGAATGCATTTCTTGTAAATGCACGTAACGCTGGCTATCCGAACGTATTTTGAAAATGTCAGTCTCAAGTGTATGCAGCCGAATGGCTTCCGTAATATCTGCGCGTTTAGCAGACTGCACTCCTTCGGGGCTTATTGGACCCACGACCACTGCAGTAGCTGCGAGCAGCGTCAACGTAGTAAGCGTCGTGGTCACTTATGGCGAGATAATGGACACTAGGCTTGTCTGCACCGGCCAGTGTCCACATTTATAAAGCCCTTAATCAAAACTGTAGTAAGTCTATAAAAATTTCATTTCATCGAATATTTGATTCGGTAATCGTAGCCAAGCAAATTTGCTTCTGACTGGAATTTCGCGTGGCCTTCAATATGGGAAGGCATACTGCTCATTTAAAGCGTTATCATTATGGAATAGCCTCCCATCACACATTACACATTTCCCCTCATTAGTAATTTTCAAAAAGCAGTTGCCGACATTTCTTATCAATACCTACTACTTAATATTTTTATCATGTATTTGTGCTTTATATGGCAAATGATTGATGTGTACACTGTGTTTTTCTTCTAATATTTTGACATCTGTATTTTATAATGTACTGCTCTTGTACTCCACATTTATTGTTTATATAATTTCCTGATGGAGGTCCCCACGCAGCCTTGTGCTCGGGACCTCCTCCTGTAACTTTATCAATGTATTTTTGTATTCGTAAAATAAAGATTGATTGATTCATTGATTGATTAAATAGCCACTCTGTTACTTTGAGACGTTAAACGGCATCAACCTAGTATTGTAGTCGCGGTTTCGGAATGTGCTATGTGAACGGTGTCGCTAGGTACACTTAATACAACAGCGGGGTGGTCTACAAAATTCTGCTGTGATCCGGCAGACAATACTTTGGGCAGCCCTGATGATGCGTAAATATTCAGCTGCGACAACATAAATCCCTAGCGAGGTCACCCTATTCTCATTCAAGCCGTGCGCATTTAGTACCTAACGCTACTGCACTAAATAAGAAGGCGATCAGAACACTAGTGAACTTGCATTTATAAAATGCGTCAGTCAGCATCTGCGCCAGTCAGTTTGAATCGAGCTGGTAAAAATAAAAGTACCACTGTTGGCCAAAGCCGGATACGTTGTTTTTGGACACTTCTCTACATATTATCTGCTGTAAGATTTTATGCCATCCTTTCGCAGTAGCTAGGTTTCGCGTTTCTTTAACACCTTAGTTCATTTAGATTTTTGCACTCTTGTTACACGTAAACATTTTCTTGCAGACAAGTAAAGCACTTCACTGCTAGAAAAGTGAATTTGCTTGGGCCCTGAAAGTGTTTTGGTCTTATATGCAGAAACTATCAAGCCAATGTTCCGCCTGGACTTGTCCTATTTAGGACGCCATAAGAAGGGGTGCGGGGGTGGGCAGGAGTGCATCTGTGGGTTACATGGATACAGTTTCTCCACTTTGTCATTTCATTTTGTTTAGCTCACACTTTGCATAAAGCGTAGTGTATTTTTCTAAGCTCATGACAGTCGGTTTCTTCGCTCCTTATCTATTTCCTGCGATACTAAGGTGCAATGGCTGTCCACATTTTTCTCTAGTTTATTCACGAGTATCGCTTTGTCATTTATCAGATGACAAGATCTTATGACCTAACTTATGCGTCCCATCTGAAGCGTACAGGACCGACGTGGCAAATGATTCGCGGGTCGCAGTGAAGACGGCAGCAAGTGCATGGAACAAGCACCGCCATCCTGCATGCTCAGCCATCGGGGACTGCCATCGAGTGCTATTTGCTCTGCTCATGATAGCCTTACACATCTCAACATAATCCAGCAGCTTATGAGGGCAGGCGCATTGGAGGACTCCATATTGATTTTGATCACCTAGTGTTCCTTATCATGCCCCTGATAAGAAATACACGGGCGGTTGTGCGCTCCAAAGCCAGGGCTGCCGCGAAACCAACTCGCTACCTCAGCAGCGACCAACCGCGGCGGACCCTGATTTTCATGCGGTGCAAAATACCACCGCTCTAAGATTTTCGAAATGCAAGTTGCCGCTAGCCACACACACTGTCTTAGCGTTGTGTCAATCTACACCCCCAAAAAACGGTACCTTAAGAAATCATTTCTTTAGAGTAATATTTACAGCCACTGGTCCCTTCTCGAATTGCCTGAAGTACACTGAGTACGGTGCACAAGAGCTCACCTAATAAGATGCGGCCCTGGTGGTTTTGTGAGCAACAAATACGTGACGTCTGTCCCGACGCGTGTGCCCCCTCGGACAATACCGCGAGTGGAGCAATGGCCGCCCTATCGCACTTTTTCCGAACTGCAGGTCAACATCTTATATAATTCGATGACGCGCGTTTCACGGTATAGCCCTGCGGGTTGCGCGACGTAGGCACCGTCCGAATGGCCATCAGGCGCCTTTCATTCTCGAGTGCTATTATTTGTACGTGAAACGTCTTTAACCCTTCAAGTGGCCAAACAAGAAAGACGTGACCTAGAAGGGTTATGTTGCTTGAGTTGTTCTTTACTTGCTCAAAGACATACCCTTGAAACATTAAACGGTTTCTCTAAAAACTAAGCGAGATACAGTAGGTCACAATTATTGTTGACCAGGTGGTGACAGGTAAATGTATGGCGCAGCAGGGTTTGGGTAGGATCTAGTTGGTACTGATCATACATATTTAAACAGCGCCAAAAAACACGGGCAAGAAAGAACACAGGACGTCCTGTGTTCCTTCTTGTCCGTGTTTCTAGCGCTGTTTTAAATATGCAAAATGTATGGCCCAAAACTGATTTCTGGCACTTGCTTTGGCAAGTTTCATGCGTGTTCTTGAGACGTACCTTTTTGAAGCTAAGAAATGAGAGCTTGCTTAAAAAAGCAAAAAAATCGCATTGGCGAGAATATGACCCCCACGTGCACTAAGAAGATAACGACGAAGCCTTCTGGTTTTGTGACCAATACATCTACTGCTGCTCACGGTGGGCATTTTATTAAACACCACAGTTGTGCAGGTACAGAACGAATGGTATATTGAAAGGCACAGACTAATATTTGGATTGTCTAGTTTTTGAATATGCTTTTGTTAGGTCAACAATTTTGTTGCGCTGCTGTTAATTAAAGGGTTATTTCGGTCATTATACGAGGGTCCACTCGTTAAAACTTGATGCAATGTAACGACACACGTAACATAATTATCGCTCATACCTTTCCAACCACACCCCTTATTCTCGCCAGTGCGATTTTTAAATATTTTTTAAGCAAGCTCTTATTTCTTAGCTTCATAAAGGTATATCTGGTATCGTCGTGTAGAGGGAAAAAAAAGGAAATCACTTGATGGTGCGTGTGCCGCCTGCACACAAAGCAGTCTCGGCAGGCATGGAGCTGAATGTAACCTTTCGCTCATCGTTCATATCTCGGCAGAATACACTTGTCGAACCGAGCATAGAAGGCCCATCAATGTCCAAACCTGTGCTCATAAGGAGTTATAAGGTTTACAAGTTGTGGCGAAAATTTGACGGTTGCTCGGCAATAACGCTTACGTGTTCGACAAGAAGAGTCCAGAAATTAGGTCACGAAACTCGGGCAGCTAGACAGAGAGATTTGCGCCCAGTACGTTTGGCCACTACGAACAGGGAAGCACACCTATAGCTAAGTGAAGCATTTGTGTTAACCCTAATGCACAGCCCACGCGCCCTACTTTCGCGGCCCGCACTTTGTGCATTTCGTCGAATAACTTTGCACAGGTGAGAAGAAGAAAGGAGGCACCTTTGTCGGACGTGCCAAACACACTGCGAGACAAGGCTACCCTTCCCTGAAGAATAAAGTAATACGCAGCTCAATCTCGCTCACTACGACAACCGAAACCAGATATATAATACTCATCCAACAAGTCGCACAACGTACAATCCCATAAAATTGAGCACACTTAGGCTTCGCCTTTAACAGTGGAACTTTGAAAGCTCACTGGCGGCCTGTCAACTGTAGCTTTCTTTCTCCACCTTCGCCTCCGCGCGCCAAGGAGAGGAGCGCCATCGGGATGGTATTTCTTCGAGGAGCCGACCGAGGCAGCGCCGCTGTGTGAATGGAAGAAATATTGGAAAAGGTGTTTTGTGTTTGAGTTTCCACGTAACAGAATTATGTATTCTCGTATATTCAAATTACAATCTGACGCTATCATGTCTGTAGGTTGTGGTCAAGTCGTACTTTACAATTTTTCTCACGCATTTTACTTTTACGCGGAGTGCCTGCGGGGTCGGGGTGGTTCGGGATGATTTTCTCGGCCGCGGACGCCGGCGGCGCCGCCGACGCCAGATTTTCTGCAACACGGGCTTTTATCGTTAAAAACTGCATCGCTAAAAAATGTTAATACGAAACGGCCATAAATAGGGACACAAAGGTAGAAACATGAAAAGAACAGCAGTAACCAATCCCACAGACGAGCAGGGGAATTAATTCACTGTCTGAATCTGTCGAATATGGCCATGCAGGAATGAACCAGAGCTTGAATGAGATGCAGGACACCCAGTCGCACTGCACGTGGATGCCTGAGAATACCGTAGAGTCTACATGATTAGCACAGCATGCGTCGGTGTCAACTGTAGATGCCGGTTTTAGTTTTGCACGGGGAGATGTCGGACAATTACGAATTTAACACATATGGCCGTCGTCCGCGAACAACCCACGAGTTCGTCGTCCGCAAACAACCCGCGAACTGGTGCCCCTCGGCACAACCACGCCACTGGCGCTCGTGCGCACGCGTTCGTCGTCGTCTCCTTCCACAGCTGGCTCCGTGGCCGCTCATCATTCCAGCGTAGAATTTCACTTCTCTTCTATTGTCATAATGGGGAGGCCGTGTTTACCAGGGGTATGAGCCACTCATTGTCTTACGTGACGGACACATTTAATAACAGAGTGATACGCGAATGTGTGTGCGTACCTACCATCAGGATAAGGACAATAAATATGTTCGTACCTTTGTTAAAATCTGTGTCGTGCGCTAAACAGCTTCGCCGGTCACCCACCTTCACAGAGTGGAATGGATCATGCTTTTTCAAGCGAAGCTTCATATATCTATAGGCGACATCGTATATGGCTAGGCGAAATTGTCTGTGTATAGAAAACTATCATACACCAGCTATGGCTCGAGCGTCGTCGTCTTCTTCCGCAGCTGGCTCGTTGGCGCCCCTCGGGTTGCTCTCGCGCTCGTGCTCGGCACGCGCTCGTGCCAGTCGTTCGTCGTCTTCTTCCACAGCTGGCTGCGTTGCGCTCATCATTCCAGCGTACAATTTCACTTCTCTTCTGGTCGTCGTAATGGCGAGGCCGCGTTTACGGGGGTATGAGCCATTCATTGTCTTACCATAACAGACAGATTTAATTTGGAGCAATTTAATTTCGAAGAATCGCAAACGGCAATGGCGGGTGAATGCTGGCCCAACCACGTCACCGAGCAAACTCTAGACATCGAACTCAAGCGACAACGGTGGACTGCGGGCATACCGTCAGTGATGTCATTCTCTCCGTCGCAGCCGAACGTGTGTGCAGCCTAATAATTGCGAAATACTTTAATGAATGCTTGGGAGAAACCCAGTGATAAACACCGGGGCCACACGTTTCAGCTGCGCTCGTTAATCATCTTCACGGAGTGGAAGAGCTGACGAATCTTTTCCCCTTAACAAGCACTATTTTATGCGTTGCAAAAAATATCCCCTAAACTTCATGAAACGTTGATTGAGAATATATTTATCGGCAATCAATGCAAATGCAAGGGTTCTATCGAAAAAAATACAATGACATATGACATGTTTTCTAGCAAAACATCTGTTTTGTATCATATTAGGTGGCAAGCGTAGAGAAATGGCGACCGCGACAGGAGAACGATGTGTTCTCCTACCTACGTGATACTTTGTTGCGCAGCGCTCACGCGCCATTTTTTTTTTCATTTATTTTTTCTTTGTTTGTTTTGAGGGCGCTTTGTTGAAACTTCGGTTTGCTCAAACTGAAGTGAGGTGTGTAACGGTCTCAATGCAAAAGCATGATTTCTGGACCACTACAAGTGAGAAGGCAGCAGTTGAGAAAATGCTCGAAAAAGTATGAAAAGCTTCCACGATGCAAACACGGAATTCTTAAGGGAAACAGTGAATAGAGAAGTGTCACGAGCGGTAATTCCCCAGATCTGCGCAGCTTTCAACATCAGTACTTCTGAGTTCGGACAAATTTACTCGCTCTATTTTTTCTACGTGTTCAAGCTTTACGTATAGTGTGCTGTTTTGACTCGAGAAGCCTGCGCCGAAATAGCTTGCAGTAAAGTTTACTTGGGGCCTTTGGTATCCGGAGCACCCACGCACAAAGCATAAAATCACATGCACAATCGTGCGGGCCGCTAACAACTAAACGCAAAACTCACAGTGCGGTGAAAATGAGACGTTGCATCTAAAGTTGTGAGGAGTTGTGGGGCTCAGTTTGGTTTCGGAGCTCATAGGCTGTCTCTGAATTACACTTCTCTGACCTGCTGAGGAAATAAATACCAAGTTAGAGAATGGGTGATTGTGCGTGTTGGTGGAGGGGAAAAATGGGCCAGGTTATTTTCGGTACAATCGCCAAGGGACAAAGGCGAGCTCCTGGTGTGAAGGAAGAAATTACCGCGAAAATCAAAAGACAATACTTTATGTTGATACGATTTTGCAAAACGCAAATCTTATCAGCTATATACGTAATATCTGTTAGATGGGCATTAAAGAATCGCAGAGAGAAGTGTTCCTTTAGTGCGTGTGGAAAGGTCACTATAAAAATGCATCCAGCAATGACGTCACTAGGCGAGCGATATACCTTCAATGGTATACGGAAAAGGAAGTTGGTGTTTATTTTAGCTGTGTATCTGGTTTTACCAGCTGCAGGTACACACAAAGCTATGTAATCAGCTGTGTAAATGAGCTGTATGTGTAACCGCAATATGACACGTACAGTGTCTAATTGGCGAAGAAACTACAGATATAAAAAACGACGCAGGCAAGGAAATTTTTTCTGCCTCCTCCATGCTTTCGTCATTTGAGCATTTACGCCCGATTGCCATATCTATTAGCGGGGATCTCATGTGATTTTATTTTAGGCTGAAAATGGGGCAGGGTATTGTTTTCTGCATACTGTATGCGTTGTCACAATTAGCTGGCTCGCTTATAGTGACTCATGTGATGGTTCGCAATGAATAGCTTCTGATGGGCTTGAAATGGGTCGCTGAACATCTTCTTCTACACTGTAAAGACCATGATGCTCCCTCTAAGAAGCTTTCGAAAAAACTACATGGTTTCGATAGATGGCCACTATCCTTAGGAGACATTTCGGGTCCATGACCAACAGTAAACCTCAAAACATCGCAGCGTGCGCCTTAGTACAATTTTTGTAAGAATCAAAAATATCACAGAAATACTACGTCAGATAATAGTTATTGCTCGCATTGTTATTATTAACAGGCACTCTTGATTACATGTTTATTGTGTCTTCGTTCGTATTCATGTAGCATTTGTGTCTGCGTACAAGACTGTTGTATTTAGAGTGCGGCATTCAAGAGGAACCTAATTCGCAAGTGCCCAACATTTCTGTGTGAACATCTTGCTTTTGTGAACATCTTGGTTTTATGAACATTTATGCTGTGTCAACTCATGTGTTGCGTGTGAACACTTCGGTTTTGTGAGTGTTAATGCTATGTGAACTCTTCTGCTGCGTGAACATTTATTTATATTGCAGTACTAAGACTTAGTACTGCATTAGTCCAGTTTTGTGACTGTTGACAACTTCCGACGACAACTGTCATGTAAGAGAAGAGCCGGCGCCACAACTTCTCCTTAAATACATTTAATAAAAAAGGAAAAATAAAATGGGTTGCTGCTTGAACGTTTGCGACCTGACGCGTCTCACGTTTGCACACGCTATGGTTGCTCCCATTGACAACGCCTTCTCGCACTTATCCTATGACGAGGTCAGTTGCTTCACGGCTGAGAAGCGAAATGAAGCTGTGAAAGTTTCTCGCTTCGGTATAGGACCTGCATTCCACCAACAGCTTTTGTTCGGTATGCACGATTTTGCTTGCGGTTTCAGAGGTACGACATGTCGGTGCCGCAGATGGGCTGCTTCGTGAGGCCGCTTTTTCCATATTCGTGGGTTGTCAACTTGTCTGCATAAGCGCTCACGCGGCGTTAAGGATGGGTCAATCACAAAGTGGCTCGTTGGACAGTAGCTCGCCTGCTTAGTTTTCGTTTTAGTAGAATAGTGGGTTCAAACATGAAACATTTTTGACAAAGACAGCTTTATATTCACTTAACGTTTCTTCACAGAAGTGTACTGAATAGGCTAAAAACATTTAACTCGCTATTCCGCTAGATGTCTAGAGAAATGTTGACCCTTTTGAAGACGATAAAATGACAGTCGCCACGATAGATGAAAGGGAAGCAGCAACATGATGTATGCATACGCCTACAACGTCGCTGCGTGCGCATTAAAGAGACGATTCAATGGACGTCCTTGTGCCGCGCACGCTGTTAAGCTTCGCCCTCGAAGGAGCACTTTTCTGTGCTAAAGTCTAGAAAGAGTCCACCATATCATTAATTGCCAGATAGTCAAGTGGCAAAAAGCACAATCTCGATGGCACAAAATGTCAGCTTTCTCGAATAACTGTAAACATAGGCAACACATCATTGACCTGCATCAAATTGCTCCCTACCGAATGAAGATATTCCGATACCAGTGCTGGTCTCTAGATTAGTACTAAGGCGACATTGCCTCAAGCGATGCTGCGCTTCCACCTTGTAATTTCTGACTGAGCGCCAAGTTAATGCGTAAAAACAGAATTGGTAAGTTTTACTAGTTGAGGAGCACGATTGCGAATATCACAAACGTTTTCGTTTCTTGTGTTAGCCCCTGGCTATTAAACTTGGGCAGAAATAACCACCGCATTCTTTTTCCTAATCATACCTTTGGAGCAGTTGGAAACAATAACCCCTCAAATAGCCGGTAGGTCATGAGATGGTGAGGTTGATGATCTCCATCTAAGATTTTCAATTTCTCACTGTTGATTGTTTTCAGCTCCACGGCTGCAAATGGTGCATGCGCAGTGAACCTCAACCTCCGGCTTGAGGTCAAAGCTGAGATGAGGTCTACGCTAATCCGCCGGTACTGAGCTGAGAACATCCCTTGTGCTTGAAGATAAATTTGCATTTGCTAATTCAAAAGCGACGTGCTGTGTAGTTACTAATCGTTTTATGATATCTGGCTTTTAATTTACATGGCCCGAAATATTTTATTGCGACAGCATTTATCGTCTCGGTACCCGCCGTGGTGGCGTAGTGGCTTTGGTGTTGCTAATCCGAGGGTGCGGGCTCGAATCCTGGCCGCGACCGCCGCATTTAGATGGGGGCGAAAACACCCGTGTACCATGCATTGGGTGACCCTAGGTGGTAACCCGCAGTGCCCCACTACGGCGTGCCTCATAAATATATCGGCACGGAAAAACCTAATAATTAAAATTTATCGTCTTGACATTTAACGCAAATCCTTCGTGGAAAGCCAGAGGGAGCGACAACAACGAATTGCCTCCACAAGGCGCTGCGAGAGCGTTTTCGACGTAGAACAGTGCCTTAATCAAGCGCCGCTCACAGCAGGCGACGATTCGGCGGGAAGAAAGCCGAGATCAAGAGAAACGGGAAGCGCCAAAAATACAGACAGGCGCAATAGCTATAAAGGGCTTATAGGCCTGTAAAAGGAGAAAACGGAACAGAAAAAGCAGGAACATGTGGCATAAAAAATGAGCAAGAAAAAAAAGTGTCAGAGGCCACAGGCAGCAAAGAAACGTGCCGGCGAGCTTCGTGACCCAGGAAGAGCCATCTTGACAGGGCGGCAATTTGGGCAGAAGAGCGTCCCGTTTTCGGACTGCTGTTGAACAGCACTGCTCGATGGGCTTCCTGCCACTGGCTGAACGAGTCTTTCGAGAAGAATTCCTTGCCGCGGCTTGCGATTTTCGACTACATCGAATCATCAGATTATCAAACTATCGAGGTGGCTGCAAGTCTCCTTAGGGCTTGCAGAACTTGGCTTACAAGGCAGCTGCAGTGGTCACCACGGAAGTTATTCTCGTAGAAAAAACAGGTTGAGTGCTGCGCAAGCGGCGATCGCATGGGATGGAATTTCGAGACCTTCGCGTGTCTCATCGTCGTCCCCGTAACTAGAAAAACAAAGCCTTGCATTCTCTACCCAAAAATCCTCAGTTGAAACAAAAGGAGCCGTGATATCAGCGTCTGTCTAGCCTCACTATGTCCCGTATTTCGCGTTTCGCCGCACTAAAAAAATGCATCACCAACTGGCCCAAAACACTCTTCTGATAGCATCTATACTTAGTGTTGCATCTGGAAATTATGTGTGATTGGACAGCTCAAGACAAAACATAACAAAAGAAACAAACAACCGATAATATCCTGCTACAGTGACACACGTGTCACGGCCGCCAACGAGGGTGATGATGGCCACAGTGACGTATGACCACCGACTGCCTAAATAATGAAAAGAGGGACGCTTTCGTTTCAGTCACATGGCCTGGCCATGCCTCGGAGTTGTTGAAGTGGATGCAAACTCAACAAGCAAACGAAGAGGCAGTAAAAAGGCCTTGGACATCGCAACACATGCAATGATGGCTTAGGTGGGCTGCAGCGCTTTACGAAAGATTGATGCCTTGACCCGCAGAATTGGAAGAAAGTACAAACCACGGTGCAACGAGAGCGAAACCTGCGGGACATCTGCGAGAAACAAACCGAGACCCCTGGTGGTCAACCGCCCATTGTAATCTCCGTCCGGCGGGGTGCTGGAATGAGGGCAAGGCCGCCGGTTCATCCGAAGCGTTTTGGAGATATCACGGCGATTGGCTGACCACCTCCCCCTGGGGCGCGGGGGTCAGCGAGGAGCCACGAACCGGAAAGCGTGCGTCTCAGTCACGAACGCGGAGGCACGAATGCTGGTTAGCCGCTCGCCGACGGGTCTCTAGAATTGGGTCGAGACAAGCAGTGCTGCGTGTCACGAATAGCTGAGCTACCGTGCTGGAGGCGACGAGGAGCAGCGTGTAGGCGGATTGTTTGGCGTGTTTAGAGGGCATCCGTCAGTGCACCAATAATGCACATCCCATAAGTTGGCTGTGTAACTGGCACTACCACGCATTATTTTGTACATTCAGTGGGACATGCATGGCTAGCGACACCGTCAGTCAGGTCGCCTTAAAATCTCCATCATGAAACCAATACTAGCATCACCAAAATATTTCTTTCACTGATCACGGCATTCTTTACAACCTTGCAATACAAGCTGCGCTATATTTTTCTATTTGTACAAATAAAACAGACCTCAAGCACGTAGAACCTGAGGACCAGGTGTCATGTGAATGAGTGAATGAGTCCTTTTTGATGAGACTAGCGTATACAACTTTCGTTTCTTAGCGCTCCGTCAAAAAGTTTCACCATCATTTTGTGACCAATGCTTTCCCGCTAAAGCCACGTTCCGTGTAGTTAATACAAACTGGAGCTCTGTAGCCCAGATGGGTGCGAATTTAAGAGATCAACGCGGTCCGACTACTCTTGCTGCATCAAAGGCTGTTCGTATCACAGTGCCTTTTGAAATGTCAGAGGTAAGTTACTCCGGCACTGTAGCAACAAAAGTAGTCAATGCCAAAAAGAAAAAGCCAGAACGTGACCACCTCTGAGCAAAACATCTCCATCAAAACTGAAAGATTATGTGGGCAAAAGGCGGGCTTCATGTCTTGGCCTGCTTCTTTTGTCCGGACGTGTGCTGAACCATTTAGGCCAGCAGCCGTCACCAAAAGGTGCATGCATAAGCGCTATTGAATAGCGCCAAGTGATTGATGCTCCAATGTCCATTGTAACCTATGGTCGCATCGATGGTGCTCCCCGGCCCTTTACAGCGCCGCCAGCAGCTTTTGCTCATGTGAAACAATGAGGCTCTCTTGGACGACGCGCACAATGGCAGCCTCTTTCTTCGCTCGTGTTGTAGGCGGGATCAGCAAAACGCATTGTTTTAGTGGCGCCCTAATCTGAAGGTAGTTTCATCTGGTGAAATGTTTCCCCAAGACATTCGGATAGCAGTAGGTGCATTTCGCGCCAAACCACTGCGCTCGCGCGTTAGGGTGACGTCACTGATTTATAAACGTTTGTGCGTGTATTGAGCGATTCGGTTGAGCAAAAATTGTCAAAAATCACCTCGGTGGCAGCCCGACGGGATGCCACGAGGGGTTGGCACGAGAATAGGGGCAGTTTTTTTTTCAGCGCCCTTATTTGCGCATGGCTCCGCTCTCTCCCAGGGGCGCTATAACGTAAAGCTATTCCAAACTTGTCTATTACAATTCTGCAATCATCCTGCAAGCAGGTCGAAAGATTTTCGGGCCACTCTCAACTTCGCCTGTCTGTCACGTGACGTCACGAAAACTGTGATAGCTCCCCATCTGATAAAACGTGTACACACTGATTATGCATGATCAAACTGCACAAAAGAAAAGTGATCATTCCTGATCATTCCTGATGGTTGGTGAGGGTAGCCTTTTCACCATTAGCCCTCTGCTATTGGTCCAATGTTTTCTGGCTACGCCCACTTCACCTGTCTGTCACGCGACGTCACAAAACCGCGAAAACTCAGCACGTAAAATTGACGTGTACGCGAAAAAATGCATTATTATGACGAACAAAACTGACAATTTTTCTGAATCGCCACAGACTGCCCCGTTCCGAAAGGAATAGAAGATGGCTGCCCGCCGATCGCTCAGACCCACCCTACTCGCACCTGCGGGTGAGCATGTATTACTTGCCATGATAAACCTTTTTGCGTGGCAGTAAAACGTTATCGAGCCCTTTCGGCATGCATACGACATCGCTCTGCCAACTCTTCCTTGCTGAGGATCCGTTTTAGCGGCATTCTTATCCTTCCGTTGCACGCCGCTGCGATCTTCGACCAGCCACCGCAAGCTAAGTAAGGCGAAGCGGACCTATCGGAGAAGCCAGCACCACCCTCTGCATGCGGTTATCTATTTTCACTGTGCTGGCTCGGCCCCATCGAAACCCGCTCCACTAGAGCGTGCACCTCGCCTAGTGGAGAGAGTCCCCCCTCCCCCCTCCCCCAAGGGCCCGGTTATTGAGTGCTCGTGCAAACCGATGAGCAGACTTGTCAAGGTTGGGGGAGGTGATGGATTCACACTCTGTATGGGATGAGAACCCGATTATTTCCTTGTTGTAACATTCCTCAGATGATATGAGTTTGGTTTTACTGTTACGAATTCTTGCAGCTCCAACTGATATCCGTCCTCTGGCATAATTTCGTATAGCCGATTAAGAGTCGCTAATAATGCATCTTTGTTTTTGAGAAGCGATAGCCAGTGCACTCCTCCGCAACCTTAGAAACACTGGTTTTAATCAAGCACGTGCGTACGATTTCTTGCTTTGTATTAATTGCTACTGCTGTGGATGCTTGGTGATTTGAATATTCCGCGGCGTCCACGAATAGCGCTTCCTCATTATTGCCATAGGCTTTGAGTAGAGCTTTAGCTCTGCTCGCTCTCCTGCCCTGATTGAATTCCGAATGCACATTCTTGGGTAAATTGGGGATATAAATCCTGATCCTGATCTCTCGCCAACGTAACCTTCGGTCTTTGCTGGATATGGTGATTTATTCGTAGTTTATCGAGTATACTTCTCTTCTGCCAGTCCTGGTGCTGACGAGTCTTTCCAGCTGAGCTATCTGCTGAGCTTCAATCAATTCTTCTAATGTGTTATACGTTCCCAGCTGCAATAATCTCAGTGTACTGATGCTATCGGTCAAGCCGATAGGGCCTGCTTAAAAGATTTACTTATAAGCGTATTGATTTTGTCCTTTTCTGCGTTGTATCAGCTAAGGTACGCAGCTACGCAATTGATGTGGCTTATTGCAAAAGATTGAATGAGCCTAACAATGCTAGCCACCTTCATTCCCTGATACTTGTTCGTGTCTCTCCTGATCAGCCAAATGGCGTTAGTAACCTTGGTCACGAGCTTTCTAAGAGTTTCGCCGTTACTTCCCTTCGCCTCAATGTTCAGTTCCAGGGGTGCTATGCAGGATGCGCCGAGTTTGGCGAAACTCGGGATCTTCACGAGCTCTGGCGACGCCCCAAGATGAAAGAACTAATGGTAACAAGACAAAGTTTGTCCGTCGGCACGCCTCCAGTTTCATTGGTTTATCTAGATTCATTCTGGATGGCTATCAACCCTTGGGCGTTGCCATATGGGCGGTCAACGAACTGGGGTTCACGCGATCATAGCGTCGGTGCATGATCGTGGCTTCTTTCACTTGTTTGTCGTTCCACCGAGTGCATTGCAGGCACAAGCAAGTTATAAAATAAATGCATTTAGTAGAATGATATTAGTCACATTATTGTGGGTTATAAGCATTTTAAAGTTTACAAGATGTACACTGAATGTGTATTAGACTAATTTGTAGTATGATACGTTTCGCGTTATACCACGAGGGGACGCTCATCCTCGTCTTTTTTTTCTCTGCCTTGGATTGGTGCGGCTCGCTACGTACTTGCGCTAGCATTTCCGAGCACTCATTGGTGTGCGCTTCCTTTTCTCACTGGGTTTCAACAGATCGCTCGTTGCTCTTCTCTTTCCTCTGGATTGGATTGGTGCGGCTCGCTACGTGCTTGCGTTCCCATTTCCGAGCACAAATTGGTGTGCGCCTGGTTTTCACACTGGGCTTTTAACAGATGGCTCGTTACTCGCGCTAAAGTAAGGCTGCGAGACGAAGTGAGTGTCGGCTAGCGCAGAAGTGGTTTGCCGCGCGCTTACCGTGTAAGCACTCAGGTATGCCGGAAAGCACTAATACAAGGGTCAGAAAACTACACTTTTTTTTCTTGTACTTTATGATGCACCTTCATACTGCAAAGCGCTGAGAGATGGCTTCTAACAGCCGCAGGAAATAGTCTTTATACTGGGCAGCCCGAGCGATCCATGGTTTCTAACAAACCCAAGAGAGGGTCTTTGCAGCGCACGTGGCCGATGAGTGCCACCACATCCATCCCAAGTGGGACTCCAGCATCGGTGCAGTTACCCTGTACCCATCGCTGACGAGGTGACGCTTCACCTTTTGACAATAACTTCCTATAGTTTTTGCGTGTGAACGCCCGCGATGGGGTCAGAAAAGTTCACGCTGTGGTTGACTATCTCCCAATGCAGATTGAGGAACAGCCCCGTCAGCATCCACTAAATTTGTGATATATTTGTATGCGGCCAATTCGTCACTATGAATAATTGTCCCCGGTTGAACATTGGCTGCAATAATGGCGCCTAGCATCGCCGCCTTTCGTCGGTCGACCTTGAAAGTCGCGGCACCCCTCTGGTCGCGCAGAACATGCCGAAGACCCATGGGCACCATCTTGAACAGCGCCATAATTTCGGCGGCCCAGCGGAAAGTTGTCGCCCGAAATTAGGCGGCCTCGATTGTACTTTTGCTCGCCGCGAAGAAGTCACTCGTCGAAAAAGGCACTCGGCACTCGATACGGAGTGGAGGGTGCGCCAGCAGCTCGTCTCTCGCGAACTTACGGGTGTAGTTCCTGTCGTCGGCGATGGCGTGGTCCGATAGAGCAAACAAGTCTCTGGTCATCTCCTTCAACAGCCATATGTCTACGCTTTGGCTCAGGCAGAACGTGAGCCAAATCATTTGTCACCTGGAGAGGTGGTCGTTCGGACGGCCGAGGCAGTCCGTGTTGGCGAAGTAACTTCCTTCGCCTCTATGCCCGTGCAGTGCAGCGGTACCGTGTAACTGCGAAAACTGATTTCGGCAGCTGTGGCACCGGAAGTCAGCCCAGCGTCCATTCTGTGCCTTGCAATATAATGTGACCACTTCGCCTGCGCAGGTTGGTTGGTCCGGGCTGAACCCGGACTCGCAGGTGCCCCGGTACTCCGATGACGACGCCGGACTTGGCCTGGGGCTGTGGCGCGGTGGACGAGCAGTGCTTGAAACAGGAGAGAGCTGAAGCGATCGCACGAAGTTTTCTTCCGCAGCCTTGTCACACCACTCTGCGCTCTGAAAGCACAATTTGCCCGCCACGCTGTCTCCGCAGACGACTGCCTTCGCCGAACTCGCCATACAGCCAGTGCACTGACGTTTTTCAAAGGCAAAAATGACGCGAAACTCTACGTCAGTCATGTAGGTGAACGGGTCCAGACGGTCATATTGACGCTTACTGCCGCTGGATGCGATGACACAGGCTGCTGCTGACGCCGCCATGTTCACGAGTTCAACTCGAGGGGGGTTTCGCGATGTACGAGTTTGGCACGAGTTCGCCTGTCAATCAAAACCATAGGTCACGCCCCGCGCAAGGCATGTAACTCTTGTGCGCGCCCACCACGGTTGGGCCACGCCCAGCTTATTTTTCGGCAACAGCGACGTGGTGCGGAACTGAGAGGCATTAACAATCTTGACCGGCGAAATAAAATATGCACAACGCAATGTCATTGGTGATGTACTGAGCACAGCTATCAAAGAAGAAAGCGTCGACTTTCACGGGCTTATGCACATATCTTCTTGGGCTGTGATGGCCCCAGAAAACGGTTCATTGCCTGCATTGTGGTGATGTAGCACACAGCAAGTAATTATCGGCTGGTCACTGTAGCTGCTTGCAAGGCGTGGATGCGCCGCGGTGGACGACGATCCTGAGCTGTGTGTAGTGTTTTCCAACGACAACGTATCGCGGCTCTCATTTGAGATGGCTGCTCTGTCATCAGTGATGTATCGGACCCGCAGTGTCGCAAACACGGTCAGCGGTCAGCGCAAACGCACCCAGTGCGATAGCATTTCTTCATCAGAAGCACGGCACACTAAACAATTGCAACACCTTCCTGCGTTGGAAGTCTAATTTCCTAACTGCATACAAGAGCCCTCACCCGCCAAAATGCGATAACTGCTCTGTCTTTACGATAACCATCTGCGATCGCTGTTAGCTCAGCAGCAGAGGCAATCGGCAAGCACATTGGAGTGAACACATTCAAATTCTGCGTACATGCGGACGAAGGTACCTTTACAGGGCAAGCGGTGACAAGCGATGAATTGTGTCGCTGGGCAACACGCTCTTCTTCGCAATGCATCACGGAGACTTCGCGCACGCAGATAAACTGGTGCATTTTCACTGTGCTGCATCACTACGGACCCTACAATGCCGCACAGCAATTTTGAAGCGACAGCCGTTGTCCCCGTCTCTATGGCTAGAGTGTCGTTTTAGTTGATAAAGCGGCGGCCTTAATAGCCGCCTCAGTGAAAGCATCTGCGGTGAATATTCATGCCGCAGCGCTGCGTTGCCATTCCCCTAATAGACAGGGAATGGACAGTTCATTGTCATGACTGACTTTATGCGTCATTATCGCGTCGACTTTATCAAGAATAGCACTGCAGCGCCCCTGGTGACTGCTTCCCGTATGAACTCCCTCATGCGTGCGACCCTCTAGAATGTATCCGCTTGTAAGCTTTCGCCTCACTGTCGCCACTCGCGGCAAAAAAATGCAAAATTTTATAATTCACTCGATGTCCGTTTGTCATCACACATTTATAGCATTCAAAACGAACAAACAATACTTTCAGAAATAAAATGTTTGTTATTTTATTCGCTGTATTTCAATGTATTCGATTGAGGGAAAGTGTTGGTGCAAGAATGCACCACATGTGCCCTGTTCGCATTCGACGGAGGATAGAAAGATAATGCCCGAAAAAGGAAGCACGCCCTTGACGCACCCGAGAAAGGCGTGGCAAGCGGCTCACGGAAAGTGTGCAGATAGACAGCGGGACAGTGACGGTATTATTAAATTGCGATAATACGTTGATAACAATACGCGGCGCTGGCGCCTTTTGTTGCGCAGTCCTCTGTGCTTGAAGCGCGGAAGCACTGTGCGGAGCAGGGTGCGCTCATGTTGTTATACGCGGCTTTATCTCGACATTTCTTTTTGCCTGCTGTTATTGCACGTTCTTTGCTATCTCCGTTCACTGACTGCCATCGAGCAAACTCGGGTAAAACTCGTGCGAACGAGAAACTCGGCGCATCCTGCATAGCACCCCAGCACCCGAATTCGTTCAACAATGGGGTTGGCCCAGCCATTCTTCATTCGAAACTGTATCTCCTCGTACACTCTCTCCTTGATGTACCCGTGGGGCGGCCTGCCCTTGAGGGTAGGTCTATAAAGAAGAAGCTCCAATTTCTCTGGGGAATATTCAAGCCCCGTGCCTGTAAGGTACTTCTCCACTTTACCTACCGCTTCCTGTAATTTCTGTTCTATCTCCCCATCACTGCCTTGCGAGATCGATATGGTAATGCCATCCGCATACAAAGAGTGATGGATTCCTTCGATGTCTTCGAGCTTTTCCGGCAATCCTATCATAATGACGTTAACGAGCACGGGCGATATCACGGAGCCCTGAGGCGTACCCGAACTGCCCATGTCCCTCACCTCAGGCTTGAGTTCCCCCATGGTGAGGGTAGCCTTTCTATTCATTAGGAAGTCTCAGATGTAATTGTACGTACGCCCTTTCTCCTAGGTTTAGGTTGCTGACCCGGCTGAGTACGGCCGAAATGTGCTGCTTTGTCAAATGAGTATAACTTATTCCCCGAAACATTTAATTATATGCACCAGATTCACTTCCCTGTTAAAGTGCGTGAAATAAATCGAAACTGCATAAGCCATGAATAACACTTGAGCTACAAATATATTAAAGAAAAGAACCCGTTATATTAGAGTTTTATACCTACATGAAGTCCAGACTACCTAATTGTATTTAAACAATACATAAATGAATCAACAATGCACACAAACAGTAGGACACAGAGCAGGACTAGAATTCTTCACTGAGGTCGGTATTCTTCACAACTTGAAGTAGCACCCGAATAACTTTCAGCGCCATCGACGGATGTGGCCAGGGCCGGGCTTCGCACATACTCCGCGATGTGCATTGTATCTGCGTAATGTTTAATAACTCGTGTATGGCGTATTAAATATTTTCTTTAAAAAGTTTCTTGCTGCAATTTTTCTGCGAAAAATAAATTGGCGATTGCAAGGAGCTTTACAGGAATTTGGGAGTGAAGAGAAAAAGCACTATATTGAGGGCGCTAAGAAAATCAGTGCTTGTTTTGGTACGGCCTGGCACTCAAGAAATGAAACGTCTTTTCCGCGGCAGTGCGTTAGCTTATTGAATGAGTTCCACGCATTTCCTTTTGTGCCCATGCACCCGAACTATTTAACGACCGGCCTGCGTTTGCAAGAAATGTGGTAAGCCTTGGGCTTCGAGCTGTGCGCTGTTGTGTCTCGGAGGTGATGGGTAAACGCAACGATTAGAGGCAGAGCCAGCTGTATAAGGGTCTGCTGTCTAATGGCAACATTAGTACTTCCGGTCGTCTTCCAGTCCTCACCGTGGTGGCGTACTGGCTTTGGTGTTGCTCTGCTAAGCCCGATGCTGGGGGATAAAATGCTGGCCAAGGAGGGCTGCATTTAGATGGGGGTGAAACGTAAAAACAGCCATGCACTTGTGCATTGTGTGCACGGTAAAGAACCACAGGTGGTCGAACTGAAGCCAAAGTCCCATACTAAAGCGTGCCTGATAGTCTTATTGTGGTTTTGGCCCGTAAAACTAAGAATTAATTTGTTTAACTCTACCTGGTAACATGTATACAGACTGGGACGTCTAAAAGGCACTTACTACCCTTGTTGACTCTTGTGTCCACAGAAAAGAATCTGATCATTGAGATATGCGGAATAGAGGGTAGTGATTCCAAAGTCTGATTATTAGCCTGAATTCCTGGATACACCAGAGCACTGCCAGCCGAAGCAACCCAAGATTTCAAGCAGGTTGCTTGAAAACGAAGCGTCGCTGTCGAGCAAATTACTTTGCGATGGGTTTGAACACCACACTGAAGAGCGTACAAAATCAATGGCCGCGTCGTGTTGAATAACTAGTCCAGCACAGGTAACTTGAATAACTAATAGAAAGCACTCGTCTCTAAAGCTCGGTGAATGCAGACCCGTTTTTATCCGTCCTTGCCTGACCCAAAGTAGAGTGCACCTTTGTCGCCCGTAATGGTGGCCAGTGAAGCACTGAAGCGGATAGGAGTAGCTGGGAATAATTCGTCTATTGTGAGACCGTTACAAGAGAAAGTGTCCAAAGAGTAGAAAAAAAAAGAAATACGTAGTCAAGCCTGATCACTTAGCCTTTAATGCGCTTGTTCACTTAGAACGCACGCTGTGGTAGAATAACGCGTCACGCGGGACACATTCGCTGAGCAATGTTACACTGTGCAGTTACAAAATTTATTCAGCCGTTGGACGAACGGAAGTGTTTCCTCGTATAGACGGCCGGATCGATTCAAGTGTTGGGGCGCCTTTTTCGAACTTGTTCTTTTTTGCAACCTATGTTGCTTGAGTTTCTAACCGTTCTTCTGTTTTTGCATAGACACGTGTTCCAGTGATCGTTGTGCTTGTTCTGCACCTGTACTCGTGATAGCCTTTATTGATTTCGAAGGGTTTTCTTCTTTTTTTTCTCTTTTCCCCCAATGGTTGCCTGCCACGGTGCAAATGTGTCGGCCAAAAGAAGGAAAAATCAGGCTACTAGAGCCGACAATTGTTTCAAAGTCGAGAGACGTGACTCTTAACTTGGACGACTGCATCAATCGCCAAGCACTTACGGCACCTCGGTGCCGGCTGGCGACAGCGTGTTCCCGCGCCGCAGCTGATGTTGACGCACCATTTATGCAGGCAGTGATTCCGTGAGAGGCCTTGCTCGGATAACTTGACCGCGGCACAAAACACATCCGTATGCATAGATAGCAAGGCAAACACACGTACAACACGCAAACGAACGATCGCTGGTGTTTCGTGGCCACAAGGAGGCGCATCTTGAAGCTTTTTTTTACGTAGTGCAACCAATACAAGGACGTCAAGGCGGAACAAGACATACACACACAGCGCTAACTTACAACGGGGATTTTACTCTGCCTCCTTGTACTGGCTGTTCTACACCAAAAAAGGACTTCAAGATGGCGTAGCAACCAACTCACATATCAATACTAAATGACAAGGAGGTGCTGTTGGAAAGGAAGGTTTCACGGTAGCTTCTATTTACAGTTTAGAATAAACGTGCGCAGTCGAGCGGCCACAGTATACCTCGGCAGATGTGTTTTGCAATAAGATGGCGAGTTTGTTTGGCTACGTTGAATTCCTTGCGGAGATGTGGTTGCGTGGCTACAGAGATATACGTATTTGTTCCGTGGTGTGCTTTATGTTACAAAGTACAGACCAGAATATTTTACCGTGGAACATTCATATAGAGCAAGCGCACTTATTGTGTACCTTAGTCACCATCTGTCGGCCCGACCCGCGCAGGGGATTGCGGACGGGGCATGCGACAGGAACATGCTGAGCGAACCATGTCCAGCAATTTGCAACATCGTCCACAAGCACCATCTGTCGACGCCAGGCTCGCTGCAGTGGTGTCAGTCAATGGGAAACAACATTTTAAAATGTACTGCAGAGCAGTGACTTTTTAAGTACTAAAATAGACTAACTTAAAACATTTTTATGTTAATATCTAACTATGCACCACGTATGTTTACACTGTAGCCAATTTCTTGGGTTCAACGGCCACTTTTTGCAGCAATCGCGTCTTTAGGATTTTACATAAGAGAAAGGCACCTTCATGCACCCAGGTCGCTTAAGTGACGCAATCACTAAGGCTCACTTTTAGCGAATGTGAACTATTGCTTAATTTCACGAGGTTTCTTAATTTAAACGGGCACTTTTGTTCGAGCACACCATTGTAGTTTTCTTACGGGTGCATTTGGCTTTTATGAGAACATTGCACTCCCCAAAGTAAATGACATTTGTGCCACCTTTACGTAAGGTAGGCTTTCTGTAATCATCATCATCATCATCATCATCATCATCATCATCATCATCATCATCAGCCTATATTTATGTCCACTGCAGGACGAAGGCCTCTCCCTGCGATCTCCAATTACCCCTGTCTTGCGCTAGCGTATTCCAACTTGCGCCTGCGAATTTTCTAACCTCATCATCCCACCTGACTTTCTGCCGTCCTCGACTGCGCTTCCCTTCTCTTGGTATCCATTCTGTAACCCTAATGGTCCACCGGTTATCCACCGGCTTTCTGTAATATTGCGGGCCAAACAACTAATTTCAAGTGAAATTCGCTTCCTCCAAATATTCGCATGCACGACGAAGCTAAACCAGAATAATCATCTTTCGAAAGCAGAAGCAACCATGGCGAAAAACAGCCAGAAGATGGGCAAGAATGCTTTCCCTTCATCCAAAAGAATTAGACAAGGTCAACCAAGTATCGCCACTAAAGAAGACAAGGTCGGCGTGCGTAGTATTTCAAGTGATTTGATGAATACACGTCGAATATATCTGTTTCTCTTTGTGTCTATTTTACATGTTGACTTTTCACTCATTACTTTTTGTTGCACTATACAAGAATTGCGTTGGTTAGACTTGCCCTACGCCTCTCCTGCAATATGGCCCTGAGCAAGCTTTACTCATTAACCTCTCATGTAGTGGCTTTAAACGTTTCCTGCGAACGTCTGGGTGCAAATAAACTCTGGTCAAGCCAAGCTTCCAATATGCTGATACTTTTCGTGCATGGCAATTTGAAATGGAACTAGTCAAGTGGTGTGCATAAAGCTGGACAAACTTTCTAATCGTCAACTGCGAGAACCAACAAAATTATAGCCCAGTGGTTCAAAAGCAACACCGCGCAGAAGGCTATGTTTGAGCTACTGAACTTTCTGAGATCTGCAAGCTTTCATGGTTGACTTCAGGAACGCCGGCAGCAATATGGCTGTACATTCTCAATAGTTTGCACGGAAATCACAGCTCCTCCGATACCCTTTTACAAAAGTGACAGGGAGCAAAGCAAGCCATCCCGTTCAGTCCATCTGATGAAGAGGAAGCTTGTAGAAACCAAGCGCAGTATCGTATTCTTTCCCCTCGACCGAACTGTACCGGCGCATTGTGAACTCGGCGCATGATGCTACCCCCCGCTTCCAGCGAGACCTGTTAGGCAGCAACTCTCTTGTAGAAAAGACGAGCCCAAAACTTCTTTCCTTCAATTGCCGAGGGCGCAAGGGCACTAAACAAGCTACTTTGGCCTGCACATGTACTCAGACGGCGAACAGCTCTCCATATGTGTGATAAACGTTTTATGCTATCTGTTTATTTCGCATAAATGTTTTATTTAGGCCAGTTTTCTCGCGCAAAGTCATCCGATGCTCAGGTACCAGCAGTGAACGTTATCTTTTCCACCACTTGTTCGTGTTGTCGGTATAGTACATGGGTCAGTAACAGACTTCAAGGTTACCGACAGAGTTTGTATGGCTGTATCTTCGTTTCTCGAATTGACGCCTGTAAATCGCAGGACACAATCCTAGCGCGCTGTCAGCGTCGTTGCACTTAGATATTCCTGCGTGCCAGCGTGCACAGTGCCTTTGATTGCGTTCTTAAGGCCACAGCCTACACCATCTTTGCAGCCATCCACCATTCCATGCCTAAACACCGGCTAATGAACATGTCAGGAGGACTGAGCTTACCGCGAACAGGTTGGCTATTCGAAACTCTCACGAACACAACGTGCCTTCTGGAAATCTTGATACCTTAGGAATAACGCCGTGAAACGAATGTCAAACATAGGAAGCTACTGTATGGGAAGTATCACGTAGAGAGATGAGGCTCCCGTTGTTCGAAAAAGTAAAAACATATCACAAATTCCAAGTTAGACCAACATTGTTCACTCAGTGTACGACGAAACGCAATAATTTTAACCATGCAAATCAATAAACCACGGAAAAGGAGGAACCTAATTCTTGCTTCAAAGACTTTGTAACGAGGATTCTATTTTTTTGATTCTATTGTTTGAATTATTGTGCCAAACAATATTATCACCGTAAAATACTACCCTTGCCAGATAAAAGCTTCTAAAGATAGACGGAGAGGCAGTTAGAACGAAAGTTGAAAAAATAAAATAAATGAAGCTCGTCTCCTCCACCTACTCGGTTGTAAAGACTTTGCGCTCAATCCGTAGTACATATTAGTGTGTTCGCCTTGAATTGGCTTTCAATTCCTTGTCTAAATAACAGCTCATCATCCCAAACTAGTTTTTGAGCTGTGCACATAATATACCACGAATACAAATATTTTATATTTTCTTTTGATACAAAAAATGCTGGGGCAGCCGCTAAAAGCCAATTTAACAAGCAGCTTGACGAGGCGACTAGGAGTTGAAAAATAAAATGCTGTATACAAATACCGTGGTCAACAAAATGTGCATGTCTAATATGCACCCTGCGAGAGTATTTGTCATTAGGGATGCTAGATGTTTTGCTGGGGCTGCTAGCCCAGGGAACGTGGTTTACTCATTTCTTTCCTCATGCGATAAATATGAACCTTAATGTGAACCTACGCCACGCGTTGGCAAAAAGAGAAAAGTGAAGCTGATTTATAGAATTCTTGGGTATGGTCCTGCTCGCTAGTTCGCCAGTTCCCGCAACCCTTGGAAAAGATGGCCGCCGTCTTGTGGCGCTCTAGATTCTGCTCTATAGACCAGAATTACAAGCAGCTGTAGGCGGCCACCATGTTTTGGTTATGGGGATGATCATGGTGAGGGCACTGCGGAAATAGCACGGGCGGAAGCGGGCCAGAGAACTTTGCGGTTGTCAGTCGCCTGCGATGGTTGGTTCCGAAAGCGCCGCAGCCGTTTAGTCGTCTCTAAATGCCGGTGATTGTGTCTCCTTTAATGCGATCAGATTTGGTATCACAGAAATATATCGCGGATATAATTGAGCGGGAGTACCCCTGCGGCACCGTCTATTTCAACGGAGCTGCGACGTCATCTGCTTCACAGCCGTTGCAATGTCGTGCAGTTGGCCAAGATTTTTTCTCCGAGATCTGCGTAATTATACACTTTTTTATTGTTTGGAGAAGGGGAGGGGGGGGGGGCACTGTATAAAGGATACTACACGATGATGATGATATATGGATTTTATTGGCGCAAGGGCCAGGGATGACCAAAGAGCGCCAAGAAAGATAGTATGAAGCAGTCTATGAAGTGGTAAATGGCAGATGGTGATTGCACATGGGCTGTATAGAGGCCTAAAACATACGCTGTAAATGACGTAAAATATATAGACACTAAAATAATGAGAATGACAAGTGATTTGGGCTATGATCATAAAACATATTTTATGTCTGGATAACACAAAATGTGGCAAGCCAATAATGGCACAGCTGCCTCACCAGAGCCCTTAAGCGCAAGGGCCCAGAGGCCTGTGCCCTACAGCACTACTATCGCAGCTGCACCCTCTATAGAGAGGGCGTGCTACGAATCCCTTGGGCTAATAACGTGCAACACCACATCGTTTAAAAAATTGAGCACTGCTTTAGACCCGAAGAATGGTTCCGCACCAAGAAACAGTGCGGGATGGAGGGGGATACGCTGCTGGTAAGCTTGAGGAAAATGCTTTTTTCGTTCAGGTTCAACTTCCCGACACTCCACCAGGACGTGGAGGACGGTCAGCCTCTCGCCACATCTACTACAGCTGGGAGGTTCAGCACCAGTTAAAAGATAAGAATGGGTACCATCATCATCATCATCATCATCATCATCGTCATCAGCCTATATTTATGTCCACTGCAGGACGAAGGCCTCTCCCTGCGATCTCCAATTGCCCCTGTCTTGCGCTAGCGTATTCCAACTTGCGCCTGCGAATTTACTAACCTCATCATCCCACCTGACTTTCTGTCGTCCTCGACTGCGCTTCCCTTCTCTTGGTATCCATTATGTAACCCTAATGGCCCACCGGTTATCCATCCTACGCATTACATCGCCTGCCCAGCTCCATTTCTTCCGCTTAATGTCAACTAGAATATCGTCTAGCTCCGTTTGTTCTCTGATCCACACCGCTCTCTTCCTGTCTCTTAACGTTACTTCTAAGATTTTTCGTTCCATCGCTCTTTGTGCGGTCCTTAACTTGTTCTCGAGCTTCTTTCTTAACCTCCAAGTTTCTGCCCCATATGTTAGCACCGGTAGAATGCAGTGATTGTACACTTTTCTTTTCAACGACAGTGGTAAGCTCCCAGTCAGGATTTGGCAATGCCTGCCGTATGCACTCCAACCCAATTTTATTCTTCTGTAAATTTCTTTCTCGTGATCAGGGTCCCCTGTGAGTAATTGACCTAGATAAAGATATTCCTTTACAGACTCTAGAGGCTGACTGGCGATCCTGAATTGTTGTTCCCTTGCCAGGCTATTGAACATTATCTTTGTCTTCTGCATATTCATCTTCAATCCAATTCTTGCACTTTCTCGATGAAGGTCCTCAATCATTTGTTGTAATTCCTCTCCATTGTTGCTCAATAGGACAATGTCATCTGCAAACCGAAGGTTGCTGAGATATTCGCCGTCGATCCTCACTCCTAATCCTTCCCAGTCTAAGAGCTTGAATACTTCTTCTAAGCATGCAGTGAATAACATTGGAGAGATTGTGTCTCCTTACCTGACCCCTTTCTTGATAGGTATCTTTCTACTTTTCTTGTGGAGAACCAAGGTAGCTGTGGAATCCTTGTAGATATTTGCTAAGATATTCACGTATGCCTCCTCTACTCCTTGATTACGCAATGCCTCTATGACTGCTGGTATCTCTACTGAATCGAATGCTTTTTCATTTCGAAAGCAAGCTAATGGGTATTTAATTCTTCAATTCTTTAACGTCTCCCTTCTTATGGATAAGTATAATGTTGGCGTTCTTCCAGCTCTCTGGTACACTTGAAGTTGTGAGACATTGCGTATAAAGGGCCGCAAGCTTTTCATTCATGATATCTCCTCCGTCTTTGATTAAATCTACTGTTATTGCATCTTCTCCAGGCGCTTTTCCCCTGGTCATGTCTTTCAAGGCCCTCCTAACTTCATCGCTAGTTATAGAAGGAGCTTCTGTATCCGGTTCATCACTATTTCGAATGAAAGTAGCTTGGCTGTTTTGGCTACTGTACAGGTCAGTATAGAATTCTTCTGCTGCTTTTACTATGTCATCGAAATTGCTGATGATATTACCATGCTTATCTTTCAGTGCATACATCTTACCTTGTCCTATGCCTAGTTTTCTTCTTACTGATTTCATGCTGCGTCCATATTTTACGGCTTCCTCAATTTTTACCACGTTATAATTTCGAATATCCCTTACTTTCTTCTTGTTGATCAGTTTTGACAGTTCAGCGAATTCTATCTGATCTCTTGAGTTGGACACTTTCATGTTTTGTCGTTTCTTTATTAGGTCCTTTGTTACTTGGGAGAGCTTCCCTACAGGTTGCTGTGGTGCCTTACCTCCCACTTCAATTGCTGCTTCTGAGATCAGCCTTGTTAAGGTTTCATTCATTAGCTCTATGTTATCTTCATCTTCCTGTTCTAAAGCTGCATATTTGTTTATGAGCACCAGCCTGAATTGGTCTGCTTTCAACCTTACTGCGTCTAGGTTGGCCTGTTTCCTCTTGACTAATTTCACTCTTTCTCTCTTCAAATTGAGAGAAATCCTAGACCTCACTAACCTATGGTCACTGCACTATGGTCACTTACCTAACACTTCTACATTCTGCACTATGCTTGTATCGGCAGAGAGTATGAAATCTATTTCATTCTTTGTTTCTCCATTAGGGCTTTTTCCAGGTCCACTTCCTGTTGGTGCGCTTCCTGAAGAATGTATTCATTATTCGGAGCCTATTCCTTTCCGCGAATTCGACCAACATCTCTCCTCTTGCGGTCACTTTATTTGCGTATAGTCCAGGCAATGACCATGCCCGGTCGTGTAGTCACCATTACGCACGCGCATTGCCCTCCGGCTTCTCCGCTCGCGCCACTATCTCGGCGTGGCAGCTGCCGCCAGCATTACAGGCTGCGCGGTTCCGTGTTACGACAGCGGTTACGGGTTCTTCGATTTTTTTTTTCGCCAGCCGTGAGGGGAAGGGGGACAGTTATTATCTTTGCCAATGCCTCCGCCGCTTTGTCAGACTAAACGCCTCACTCAACAGCTGCGTCACATCATGGAAGAGCTTTGCGCCAATCCTCCCTCTCTTGCATGCGTAATCATGCGAACGACAATTAAAATTTGGAGTTGGATATCTCGGAGCATAGACATTCTAGAAGAATTCTTCCAAGTGAAACTGTGTAGAAAGACGACTGCCTCTAACTTTTGAATACAAACATATAAACTTACTGCAGTCAATAAATAGTTAATTATTCAATTTTAGGTAATTCGGCTGCTGACAGCGATAATTATCATCTCACCTTGTGTCCCCCTGGCCACATAACTTATTTGCGCAGGTGCTCTTTACGTGCCTCCCAGTGCCTAATTTTAAGAAAACCATAAAGCTTAATTTTGACCACCCGGTATGTCTAGCCTTTATTGTTTGTTAAAATAAAATTTGGGATGATCTTTCGCAGGTTTGTTATAAATGCGTAAGCACAGGTCCGTCTTTGGAGTTCTGTTGGGACACCTTGATTTCCTTAAGAAGATTCTTTGTGTTCGGCTGAGACACCTTCGTTTGCTTTGGAGCTCCAACGCGGCAACCACTACGCTGGTTGTTCACGATATGCGAATCACCGCGTATGAAGAAGACTCATGACGCCAGCCAGAAGAACGATGTGGCCTAGTAGCCGAGAGCGCGAGCCAGGGTCTACATGTTTTGTTTCCCATGCGACGTCATCCTTTTACACAAGGCGCGCATCTGCTCCCGTTTCTCTAACCACGCGTGGTTAGCGGCCAACGCCCGCGCGCTGGCGTTGGCCGCTGACGTCACGCTCCTCCACTTCGCAGCCGCTGCTCGAGGCTTCGCCACGCTCCGTGAGAACGGCCACTCAGATAATAAACGGATCCGGCGGCTTTGAGCCTCCTATGCTTAATGCAGGACAATAAAACTGCGAAATTACAATGAAAAACTTGTAGCGTACGAACGGTACTGTGCTCGTACTGGGTATTGTCAACGTGTAACTGTGATCACACTTCTTCTTTCTGGGGTTTTACGTGCCAAAACCAGTGATCACACTGAGTGCTACAGTTAAAAAAGTTGCCTATGCGTAGTTCTCATTTTAGCTGTTAGCTGTTATTATTTATATATGAACACTTCAGCGAGAGATCTCTTTCATTAAGCAGGTTGGTCGCAGAACCGATGACAGCTAATGAGGCAACCAACGACACCTCAATGGGAAACAGAGTTGATCAGGCGCGAAGGCGCTCGCGCGGACATCTGCGTGCTCGGCAAAAGGGACGTCCCCTCGTTCATTCGACGCCACCTATGGGACGAGTAAGGCACGGCCGGCGCCAGGAGGTCCAATGTGTTCATGAGAAAAAATAACTACGGCAACTTCGCGACACCACACCCCTACGGAATACTAATAAGCTCGTGAGCGAGCTAGCTTGCTATATGGCTGATCGCGAAAAATAATTTTTAAGAATGCTGGTGGCCATATTTTTTTTGCGACAGGGCCATCCCTCTGTCAGCGAGGGGGCGATGCAGAAATCTGAGGGGCGGGTCAGGACATCCGGACATCCCCCCTGGATCCGCGCCTGTGAAGCATCGGAGAGGATTTGGCACGTATGGCCTAACACGAAGTTTGATGTATCCGGCCTCGATGGATTCTGGCAGAATACTTGAGTTAAAAGTAAGTATCAAGTGCTTGGTCTGGATTTCCTTACCGTCACGCCTCATCTTGATCCGGTTAACATTGATTACATTGTGCTCACTGAAACCCTCTAGGAGTTCAGCCTCACTCAGCTGCAACAGATCATCATCTGATACAACGCCACGGGTGGTATTCATGGTACGGTGCGGGGTTACTGTTACTTGAGCTTCTCCAAATGACACTAGGATAGGCAGTTTCTCATATTGTTTCAGATCACGGAGCTCCAAGAGGAGATGCCCGCTTGCCATCCCGGATGCTTTATAGCCTGGTCCAAAAATATCAGTCAAAGTCTTTGACACAAGGAAGGGTGAGATTGTTCGTACTGATTTGTCTGTTTTTTCTGAGTGGATTACGTGGAATCGGGGAAAAGTTTCTCTTTGGTGACCAAAAAACTGGAAGACTTCATCGGTGCGCCCTCGTTTCAGACGTCGATCACGGAGTGGAGGGAACGAACTTGCCATAGGTAAATATGGATTTTTCGGCAGCAACGCCCGCCACCCACCATGGAGCCCAACAAGGGGACGCTGGAGGGCCTGTAAACACAAGACCTGCAGACGCCAGCTATAACCAAATATGGAGTATCCGAGTGGCTACCCACACAAGGTTAACCCTAGCTGCCTGGGAAATTGGAAGTAAAGGAAGTGAGCAGAAGACAGGATAGATTTAAAGTGAGAGAGAAAGAAGAAGATTAAAGAGGAGGACAGGAAAATGCAACTGCCGATTTCCCCTGGGTGGGTCAGCCCAGGGGTGCCGTCTATGTGAAGCAGAGGCCGAAGAGGTGTGTTGCCTCTGCCGGGGGGCCATAAGGGTCCGAACACCTGGCATCGGCTCAACCCCCAGGATCCCCCTTTCCCCAAACACGGCTCAGCCGCGCACGGCTACACGTGGGAGGGTCCAACCCTCATCTGCTCGGGTCCGTGGTGGCGCAACTCACCAAACGCCTGCTTGTGCAGACGCCCGTGCGGGCGATAGATACTACACGACATATATGGTACACGCTAATTAGTGTATATATATATATATATATATATATATATATATATATATATATATATATATATTGTGGGCATTTATTGTGCACTTCTTCATCATCTGTGCATTATCATCATCATGCGTGTGCCCCTCATCTTCATCGCGCGTGCGGGCGCATCATCATCAGCGTGGACTGGGTCGAAGGCTGTTCAGGCTGGTTGTGGACGCCGCCCTTCTTTGCCGTGCCGTCTCTTGGGCTCAATAAAGGTCCGCCCTTACTGTGACGTCAAAATATATATAGTAGTTCCTACATGTCTACATCAGACAATTTGGCACGAAGCAAGTATAAGCAGCATTTCACAGTGACAACAGCGACACACTCAGTGTCATAACCAATTAGTGGGTCAGTGCAGTCTGCATTAGATAGAAACAGTAAATTTTATATCACGTGAGTAGTCAGGTACAGGTGCCTTATTATTTGCTCCCTCGCAGTCAATAGCGAACACAATAACTTGCGTATCCATGTACGACATCGGTGAAGGGGGCTCCAGCTCTGTTGGGAAAGACTGAACATGCTTCTAGCGTAAGTGAGTGTCAGCATACCGCCATTATAGCAGTTCAAGCACCCACGCATTGCGCAAAAGGAAAAAAAAATTCAAGTGGGGCATTGACGTCCGCGCAGGCTTGTTTCTGTGCTCGCTAGGCATATGCTACTTCCTTTTCTCGCGTTCACGAGTTCTCGAATGGGGTTCATTCATCTGCATGAAAAACACGGGACGCAAAAATGGTCAAGGTGCGTACCGCCTTGTTTGTTTGCCGTAACGACACTATCGCTGTGCAAGTTACGAAGTCTACACGCGCACCCGAACGCTTTCTACTTACCTTTCTCTTGTATCCAAAACGCCGTTTTGGGTACGGGGTGACGTTCATGCGCTTTTGGTCGGGAAAGTGAAACGAGCAGACCCGAAATGGAGTCATCCAAAGTACGCAAGCAGCACTGTTGTGGTGTTACCGCAGGCACGCAGCATGGGAAGGCAAGACGCACGCTAGCATGTAGTTTGCGACAACAAAATGAATACCCACCCGAGCAAGCTTCCTTCCTGTAATTTCGCTGGTTGCTGGTGCAGCCAACGACGGCACAGTGCCGCCCGGACGAATAAGATTTGTACATCCTTCTGAGCAGATGCAGTAACGCGCCTAAAGCAAACACCACAGCAGCTGCCGCAAGAGCACGTCTAAAAACAAGATAACATAAGAACACGCACCGAAAATTACTCCATTTGTTCCGTCTCCCGCACTCCCTGTAGCCCTCACTAGAAGGCAGCACCTAGTATCGAGGGTAGCGTTGCGGCTGGCACTCACGCTACGAGGGTATCAATAATTTGGTCTACGTCACAGAAAGATCAAAGGGCCGTGGACGATCGCTAGCGGATCAAGCGCAGAATTAACTCTGGCAAGCTGGGTGACTATTTGTCCCCACCCCATTTGAAAGGGGATGCCAATAAATCGTCATCCTGGGGCGCTCTAGCGTAAAATGATTCCAAACTGTTTTGATTCCAATTTCTGCAATCAGCCCACCACAATTGGTCAACACATTTTCGTGCAAGTCCCAACTTCGCCTGTCTGTCACGCGACGTCACGAAAACCGTGATAGCTCCCCATTTGTTATAACGTGTACGCACTGAATATGCCTGATTAAACCGCACAAAAGAAAAATAATCATTCCTGATTCGACGCCTTTTCACCATTAGCCCACTGCTATTGGTCCAATGTTTTCTGGCTAAGCCTACTTCGCCTGTCTGTCACGCGACGGCACAAAACCGCAAAAACTCACCACGCGAAAAACAATGCATTTATATGCCGAACAAAACTGAGAATTTTTATGAATACCCACAGGCTGCCCCGTTCCGAAAGGAATAGAAGATGGCTGCCCGCCGATCGCTCAGACCCTCGCTACTCGCACCTGCGGGTGAGCTTGTATTACTTGCCATGATAAACCTTTTTGCGAGGCAGTAAAACGTTATAGAGCCCTTTCGGCATGCATACGACATCGCTCGGCCAACTCTTCCTTGCTGAGGATCCGTTTTAGTGGCATTCTTATCCTTCCGTTGCACGCCGCCGCGATTTTCGACCAGCCACCGCAAGCTAAGTAAGACGAAGCGGACCAATCGAAGAAGCCGGCACCACCCTCTTCACGCGGTTATCTATTTTCACTGTGCTGGCTCGGCTCCATCGAAACCCTCTCCACTAGAGCGCGCTCCACGCCCTCGTCAGCCAGTTAGATAAGAAAACCGCTGAATGTGGACAATGTTATTGATTTTGAAAGCGAACAAAGGTGACCTCCTATAAACGAGGAGAGTGTTTGGTTGGGTTGTATAGACAACGCTGCGGGCCACACCCGATGCTTGCGTCGATGGTTACGTGAATTTGACGTCAGGAGTTTCGAATCATTTTACGTTATAGCGCCCCTGGTTACCGTATCGCTAACGAAGAAACTCCTATGAAATCGATAGAGCATCGTAACCTAAATCTTCTGCACTTTCGAAGAATCTGCATCAAGTGTTTTTTTTTTCTTAATCTCGATTATTGCATTACAGGCGTTAAAGTAATTGACTTTCAACTGTGTTAGGCAGCTCTCCTACATGACCATTCTACAAAGTCGTTCCCTTTTTCATACCATTTGCAACATGCATGGACAATTTCAGACTTTGGCGCCAGCTTCTGAGCTTGAGTAGCCAGAATTAAGCGCCAGTAGCCCCTTCGTGGCCAGTGGTAGTGGCCGTTACCAGCCAACAACGATGTTGCTGGAATTCATACTATCTCAAAGGTGTCAGAATTTAGGGCACGCAATGGTTTCCACCTGCCTGTTCATTTTTATATGGTTGGACTAGCTGACGTTCATTACTGAGCCAGGAAAAATAATGTAGCAACGGTGTTGTTTTATTTTTTTGCAACTAACAATAATATTAGACACTGTCGAAGTGAACTCAGCTGAAAATGGCGAATTCTCTAAATGAATCATCCAGGCAAAGGTAAATTTTTTGTCCCATTTCATACTCCAAACCAAGAGAAAGAAAAGTGTAAGTGAAACGCCGGAAGAATTTAGCGCCAGATGTCACTATGCCAAAATCACGCTGCATGCGACGTGCTGGTCAGTCACGCAAGCAATGGCCTGAAACGGCCAGAAGCATATAATGTGCAAGATGGATGAAAGGCCAAAATGAAGCTATCTCTTTAAAAAGAGTAATTACGTGCTCTCACAAAATTGCATCCGCGCTTCCAGAACTTATATGCGTTTGTACATACATGCCTACCGAAGCCACTGGTAATGATGATTTCCATTTGAGTTGATCGACCTTGTCATTCTTAGGAGAAAGCCGTACGCCCTCAGCAATGAGAACACTACTTGGCAGAAGCCAGGACCTCCTAGTCATGTTCGACTCCGGCATCATAGGACCACTGACATTGCCATTTGCACTACGGATTACTCTTGTGCCTAAGGAAGGTGGTTCGGTCCTTTTGATCACGGATTAATGGATAAAATATTATACAAACTGAACTATTCATTTATAATGTGCTACACAGTTAATACCTTAGGTCAAAGTAGCAGATGTGAATGGTTCTGCCAGAATCAATTAATGCAGAGGATATTGCCAAATGCCCCACAAAAAGAAAGGTATAAATTTGTTGCATTTGATACATGTTTGGATATCAATGAGTACAACCGGGTACCTTTCGGATAGCAGCACTCGAGAGCATGTTTCCAGAATTTAACAAATTATGTTCTGAAAGATTACATAAGGATTTTCGGAAATGTATAGGTGTACACCATCTTATGATGATGATATATGCTGTTTTGTGGCACAAGGGCCCGCTGTGATCAAAGAGCGCCAAGGCGTGGTGTACTAAGTGAGCAATGGTGTGATCAATTACAGTGGGTAGGTTTAGGGTGGCTGTAAAGGGGCGTAAAATCCGGCGCATTAAAGGTGCGTGAAAGACAAAAATAATATTATCATGACAATGACGTGACAGGGGCGCAATGAACTTAATCTGGTATAACATGTTGTAAGCGATACAAGGCACTACTGCCTCACAGAGGCCCTTAGAAGCAAAGGCCTGGAGGAGAGTGCATTTCAAATATGATGTCCCAGCAGCGTCCTCTGGAAGATGATGCCGCTACGAATCTCTCGGACGAAGAACTTGCAAAATGTCGATGTCGTTTAAAAATGCTAAAACTGAATCGTGTTGAAATACCGGGTAATTATGTAAAAACATCGATGGGTGAAGGGGTATATTCTATCTATAGGCTTGAACAAAGGGATTTTTTCTTTCAGGTTCTATTAGTGGACACTGTACTGGGATGTGAAGTACAGTAAGTGCCTCCCCACATCTGGGTCGGGGGTTCGCCTAAAGACAACAGTTTACACCATCTTTGTTTGCTGCAAAACAAACGGTGCTCGCATGAATAACTTATTTTGAGTACTACACACGATCATTCGAGCTCTGATTATCTGCATAACATATTGGTATTAGGCATGAAGCAGATCCTCTTTGTTTTTTACCTTTGAAACTAATCATGCCTGAAAGCCAGGGTTAAGGGCGTCGCCTAGCGTCGCAGTCAAAGACGGCAGTGACTTCTCGACAGCTTCGAGGGGCCGTATAAAAGCATCCCCCGGGCATTATCGCCTCATATTCTGTTCGGGGCCATTCATAAGCCAGACGGCAGCTGAGAGGCACGTCGTAATTTCATGCCTCATCCATTCTTGTTTCTTGGGAATGAATAGCAGAAGCGGGGTCAGGCCCCCGGGGAGAAGGTTAGTAAGACGGGGAACCGCGCTAACGGTGCCCATTAGTGCCTTCATTAATGATTCACTTCTTTCTCCCTCCATCCTTTTGATCTGCGATCACGAGAGTCCGAGTGCGCACGCGATGAAACTAATGCAGGGAGTGGGAGCGCGTGGAGGTGCGAATACATATACAGTGTCTGGACATTCGTTTTCCTGTCTTTCTTTTACAGCGAAGCTGTTAGCCTCCAGTTGGTCGGGAATTCCCTTGGCGGGCTCACCGAAAAAGCGCCAGCTGGAAAAGCGGTTTGTGTTTGTGTTTCCGCGTGACAGGATCATGTTTTCTCGTACATTCGAATTACAAGCCGATGCTATCATGTCTGTAGGTCGTGTGCAAGTCGTACTTTACAAATTTTGTGACACAGTTTACTTTGAGAAATTCAACTAGTTCATAACGCACTAGAGCTTGGCGAACGGCCTTGAGGAATGATGATGTATACAGCACTTTCGCACACCTTTGTGCACGAATGACGTACGCCGCTTGTGGTGTGGTGGTGGTGGTGGTGGTGGTGGTGGTGTAATGTCGCCTAACGTCTGTTGGTGTGTTGGTACTTCTCTAATGTCCGCACCAGCTTGGCTGCGCATCCACTTTCACAGGGTGGAATCGAGGCGGACTATATTTCATTTCTCACGCTATATAGTGTCATAGTGTCGACGAGGGAGACGCTATAACATTTGTGAGATGCACAAGAATGCCAGCGAATGAAGATTATCCGTATCTCTTGTAGTTCGGACAACCGAGACCCTGAACATTGCGCGGTGCCGTGACTCTATAGGAAAAATCACGTGGTTTGTGCTTGCTAACGCCCTCAGTTGTCGCAAGCGTGACAGACGGCCACATCATAGCGTGCATTGAAAGCTGTGATTTCGGCTGGGCAACCAAAAGCCTTTGACAGTAATATTGAATGGATACATTTTGGATTCCTTGCGACAAGTGGACCTCGATATTACGAGTCGCCGCTTTTATTTCTCTCGTCATTGCTTCCATACATTGTGCATGGGGTGTTCAAACATTCGAAACGTTCTACGAACAAATATTGCCTCATTTATTTCGGTTCTCAAATAAAACATTTACTATTCTGAAAGTGGAATATTTTTCTGATACTACTAAAGTACTGTACGCAATCTGATTGTAATGGTGATTGTGATTTCACTTCTGATTGTGTACACTGTACAAAATCAGAAGTGAAATTGAAGAAAAAGCGCGACAACTTGCACGCCATATCAGCTGGACATTCTATGATAGAGCACGCAGCACGCAGTTTTGTTTGATAATAGTTATGGATGCTTCAAAAGTGTCCCGTCATCGAAGAAAATCTGAATACGTCTCATTAAAACACGCGTCGTATACCATCGTGGCTCCGTCTCGCGCAATATTTCTAACTAGACAACACAGATGTGGTCTCACACTTGTTTTTTGCTCTGTGCAATCGCCACAGACGACGTACAATTTTGGTTTAGTCATGAAGGTACACAAATATTTGAATTGGCGCTCATGATTACCTTATTGTATTGTGATGAACTACCGCGTGTGATCAGCAGATAACTAAGTTTGAAAATAGACTGCTTAGTTGCTTTTATTGCGTGCTTTGCGCTTTTATTAAAACTTACCTTATAATTTGCAGTGTAGTGATAGAATGTATCTACCCTGTGAACGCCAGGACGGTAATTTGTATATTAATGATGAAAAAGCAGTGCAATATTCGCAAGCTATTTCTAAAGTATTCGTTACTTCGTTTTTTTTTATTCCGCTTTTGGCACTACTCGATTAGTATTTGACTCAGTCTTCAAAACTACGTTCGCAAACAGCTAATAGTGTCTTTAGTCCCTGTCAGCTGTCGTTCAGAAATTTAAACATGGTACCCAACTGTTTGTCAATCTGGTAGAAATCCATGTGCGTCGCTAATATGTATACGTCCAGTATTTACGTCATCCTTATCACCATAATCCTTTAAATGATTTTTTTCATTGATTTCGTCTTTTCATTCCACCAATCTAGAAAGCTTGACAATACGATTGTGGATCGTATATAGTGCGCGCGAGCAAAATACGTATAATAACGGTAGTCGGAACTCGTGTCTCTCGCTTTTAACTAAGTCTTATTTGTTAGGAGCACTAACCAGATAGACCTAATGTTTACTTCGATGCTATTTTCAGGTCACAAGTCAGCGTTAGCGTTGGGTAATCTGGCTGGCTGTGAACTATGTCGGGTAATGCTGTTACAACGTTCAAGCTTTCGCCAGATTCCCGGAGGTCCTGCCTCCTACGGCGCAGGTAGGATGGGAGAAAGCTGGGTGAAATACGTGGTGTGCGAAAACCCATGAGTAACGAAAGTAATCGCAGAGGCTCTGCTTTCACTGACTGGCTGCGCTGGAAGTGATTGCAGGAGCTAGAAATACATCATGGCCGCCATGTTTCTGACATTACCTTGTACGAGCTTTAACCTGTCGCGGACGTCTAGAAATGACGGGTAGTCAGCTTGAAGACCATAATTACACACTTTTATGGTAATTGACGGTGGCCGATCCGGCTGTCCAAGTCACATCGCGAGACGCTGCAGTTCCGAGTCAAAGTAAGCACTCACCACAGGAACAGTGACTCAGATTGCGTAACATTGAAAGGACCGGAAGCGATGACTGAGGTTAACTTCCTGTTATGCCTGACTGAAGGCCACCGCATCCATAGCACCATAGTTTCACGGCGAGCGAAGGCTCGAGCTCGACTAAATATTTTGGGCTATGAAAGCGGCACTATAGTGATTGTCGCGTGAAACGCAGTCCTACGAATGCACAGGAATGTTTCAGCGCTATGATAAAGATGCTGTCGCTGCTTGTGTCTCGACTCCTAAGAAATAAAGATGCCACTAACAAATGCAACCGCGCTCTCTTCGCTATCAAGGCACGCAGAGCATAAAAGCGCCATTACGAAACCACCTAAAAGGCCAAGCCAACATTGGCTAAAACACGCTGACGGAAGCTGCAGCTCACTCACGGCACCAGAAACTGTCCGGGTCTCCCAATCACTCCGACGTCGTGGGGGAAAGCATTTCTGCGCTTTCCAATTCGGATTTCCTCAATATGAAAGAACCAACCGAATGCCATCGGAACGCCCTTTTTTAACCACCCGTACAAGATGACTGCCTATGGAGTGCTTCCAAACAAAACCTTCAGCACGCCATTCGTTTCACGTGCGAGGGAGCTCGGTATACGTAAAAAAGTTCCGCTTTAGAAATTCACATGCTCAGGGCGCCGAGAACTTTCTGGCGTCTCCAATACGCAAGCTAAATCTATGCGTTTGCACAGTGCACCCTACATACACAAAGGGCTGCAACTAAAGCGCTAGCAATGGTCGACCGCTAAGTTTCAAGTCATCATGAAGGTTTGAATTTCGTCCAACAAGGTACCGATAGGAAACCACACTCAAAGAGGTCGCAGCGAGGCATTCGTAGCTTTAAGAGCATAGAGTGACAGCACCATAAGGTAGTACGAGTGCGCTGTTAGTACATTTACCAAAACATGGCTGTGACTCCGGTTTGTCTTAGATAAACTTGGCTACAGCAATATTCACGTCTGCCATGGAAGAAAGAAACAAAATAGGAGAGGACCTGACGTCACGCTTTTGAAGCTGGAAGTCCTGCCATGTTGGTGTGTCATCGCCCTTCGCACCTCCAATCAGCTCCCTGGAACACCTAGGCACGAGATATGAACTTGCATTGTTAAGAGCCGCCGGGAGTGTGTGCTACCGACGCGTCTCAGAACAAAGCCTACGAAACTTCTCTAGCAGTTTTAGTGAAGTAGACGCACGCGTGTGTTTTTCCATGGCACGTTGAAGAGTACGACGAAGAACCACGGCGTGATTGCTTGAGTGTATCTGTTGCTGGCTGACACTCAAACTCATGGACCAACAACCCAACTTTCAAGCTTACACACCCCACTCCAAAGTGAGCTTTTCTCACGAACAAAATGTGCTGCGGGAAAGACACCAGCGGAAAAATCTTATCTCACTTTTCAGAGGCCGAGAGCAGCAGCGAGAGCTTCAGGAGCGTGGTTGCTATGACAACGTTGACGCTTGGGGTACCAGTCCCAGTGCTCGTTTGCGAAGAACACCACGTGAATTCCGCTACACAGCGGGCACAAATGGGCATGCCGAAGCAACCACCATATAGTTGTGAGTCCTCCGCGGGCCGTTAAACACGTAGAATTCTCACATTGTCTATACGCCTATGAAAATAAAGATATCTATTATTAGCAATGATTTCTTATATCCTACGATGAGAGCATCATAATGCGCCAATTTCTGCAATTTCCGCTTGAGTAGAGGACAATTGATAAACTGGGACGAATCAAGAAGGCACTTAGTCCCGCGCCACAAATGTCACCGGAAACGGTACCCGTAGCAGTTTTAACGCACTCCGTTTACTACAGAAACCTTTCGCCTACCTCCAGGACGTCCGTTGGCCGCTTCCTAGATGTAAACCGCCAACTTTTCCATTACTTCTTGTATATACACAGTCCACCATAGGTCCTAGCTAACATTGTGGTCAAATTTCTGCCCAAGCACATGTAGGATGCTGAGTCGGCGCACCTCATGTCGAACTAAATCCTTGACGTGGGCTAAATAGAGCATCATCATCAGCAGCAGCCTATATTTATGATCGCTGCAGGACGAAGGCCTCTCCCTGTGATCTCCAATTAACCCTGTCTTGCGCTAGCTGATTCAAACTTGCGCCTGCAAATTACCCAACTTGATCAACCCACCTAGTTTTCTGCCGTCCTCGACTGCGCTTCCCTTCTCTTTCTTTACATTCTGTAACTCTAATGGTCAACCGGTTATCCATCCTACGCATTACATGGCCTGCTCAGCTCCATTTTCCCGCCTAATGTCAACTAGAATATTGGCTATCGCTGTTCTCTGATCCACACCGCTCTCTTCCTTCTCTTAACGTTAGGCCTAACATTTTCCGTTCGATCGCTGTTTGTGTGGTCCTTAACGTGTTCTCGAAGTGTAAATAGCACGAAGGACGGCACAAGCAAGAATACAGACCAAGCGCGGATGTCGAACGAACCTATAATGCGTGCTGCGTACAGCATATCGAGCCTGCCTGAGTTTTGCCAACTTTTGTCACTAAACGCAGACAGAGAAGTGGCGAAAATTTCACAGAATTTTGTCCCATAGTTGCTACAACTGCCGAATAAGTTATATATCATTTATGCGCTTTTTGAGTTCGATAATACATTTTGACAAGGCGTAACACCTGTTTTCATGTTCATCTATGATGCGTGCAGGTGCGGAATAGGCTATGAATTCACCAGCACAGGGAAGGACATGTTCATTTTACTAAAGAATTTAAAAAAGTTGTCGCAGTTTCACCTGAAAGGCGAAGCATCAATTGCGATAGCAAATTTGTAGATAGCTATACGGAGTAATGATATTAGCTTTATCAGCTGTATAAACTGGACATGCAGCAGCACCGGCAACGCGCAGAACTGTTGTCGACGCCGTCGGCGTTTTTCCCGCGTTCGCTCAAAATGCCTGCGGCGTTGGTGACTGTTGCCGGAGCCTCTGATATAAATAGGCATTTGGTGCCGCAGCTAAACGTCGTCTCCCTTCCCTCCCCCTCGCCCCCTCCCCCACGGCCTCTCGCGCGTCGAAAGAAGGCGCGTTTGCTCTACATATATGATGATTGTAAAGGAGGAAAGAGACGCCTACTTCTGCAGCCCTTAAGGAAGCACGGCGCAGAACGCGCGTTTGTTCTCCGCCGTGCGTTCACTCGCCGTGAAAGAGCGCGTCCCTCGCGCCCTTTCACTCGCACATACAGCGTTCGGCGGCGCGCGGCGACGATTTCATCTCGATTGACGTCATACGGAACCTCACGGCGACGGCGACGCCGACGGCAGAAATCTGCTTTTGAGTGTCCATATAATTGCTATCGCAATAAAATGCATGAAGACAGAAGTCTTGCGTTTACCTTGAAAACTTAGGAATACAATTTGAGAACAAATATGTCACGCGATTAACTGAGAAAATACGCATTTCGTCCACCCTATGCCTGCCATTTTTTATACTAGCGACGTCTTTTAATTTTGCGACACCGACATTACCTCGGTCATGCAACTAACATGGTAACGACAATCACTCGAACGTTATACAGGTCAAATACTACGTTGCCACCCATTTATCCCGCCGAGCAGCTTGTCCTAACAGCACGCGAAGCCGAAGCGATGCGTTTAGATTCGCGTGAACAAGCCCTGAAATTCCGATTTGTTTCTTTCTGCAGTTCATGTGTCTTATAATTAAGGTGTGCTGCTTTCTGAATCTCCCTATAACTTAATTAGACTCATTCTGGTAACTTAATTTGCTGCCATGCCTGCGAACGTCTGTGAATCCAACCTGCTTAGTGAAACTGCTGCACCCGTAGCATTCAGACGCATTCTAATTAGTTTTAGAAATGATGAACAAACATGCATTCTTTGAGTGCAACGTGAAGCTTCTGTTCCTCGGCGCAATTGCCCGCATCTTATGGCGTCCAAGATCTCAGAACCAGCAATTCAAGTCGGAGGTAAGGTACCAAGGCAACAAGTAAGCTCTCCCAAGTAACAAAAGACATAATAAGGATGCGGCAGAACAAGAAAGTGTCAAACGCAGGAGATCAGAGAATTCGGTGAACTGTCAAAAGTGATCAACAAAAATAAAGTCAGGGATATTCGAAATTCCCGTACAAAAATGACTGTTGATTTTCTATTGACGTATTGTTGGGGTATTGTTGAATCAACGGACTTTCAACAAAGTCTCTAAAGTCTTTGAGTTCGCTCAACAGTTGCACAATGATATTACCATTGAGAGCTTCTCAATAAATAATTTATTGAGTAATTTGTGTTGATTTTCGTAGTTGTTTTTTTTGTTGTGTAGCAGTTGAGTTTATCATATACTAATTAGGACTCGCATATGAAGGCGACATTTCAAAACTTTATTAAGAAGCAATCTTTGCCTCATTCTTGTCACTTTGCGGTAGGTAGGTTCTAGTTTGGGCTCGCTTTCGTAAAAAGAAAACAGTGTGTGACCGACTTTGGCACCGAACGTTGACCTTCGAGCGCAGCAGCCCGGTGCTCTAACCTTTAGGCCACGAGCGCACGCGTACGTCTCTCGTTCCGAAACCAGTCAGCGCTTTGATTGCTCCACGCGCGCGCCCCATGTAACTTCCTCGTCTTCTTGCGACAGCTCGCGCTTTGAGGCGCCATGTTAGACTGTACTATGTCCGGGACCCGCCCGCTTTCGTAGCCGTTTACGCTACGTAGAAACTGCGACGTTGAACCATCTTCATGATCGCCCACGAGTGACTTGCTCGCCGGCGTACAAATGCCATCGTCGTTTTAACATACAACATATGGCATAGCCATAGGTGCGATCCAAAATGCGCACGTTTTAGGGAGCAAAAGAATGTGAAATTCACTTGCAAACACGGTGACTGCGTGCATGGGGAGTTCCCCAAAAGTAGACACGGCGGCAGCGCGGATGGTGGCGATAAGGCAGGCGCCGACAAGCGACGGCGCTGCCTTTGAGCATCGGACGCGCTGTGCGAGCCGTAGGATGCAAGCGCGCACAGGCTGTAAACATACACTTCAGAGGTCTTAGAATTTCCTGTGCCACACCCTGTGTCTCGAAAGCATAATACATTTTTTTATCCAACGGCCGTGGTACTAGATATCAAACAACGAACGCGCTTTGAGAGCACAGCGCGTTGAAAGAGTTTCGGATTCAGCAACAGCCGCAACATTACGCAGCTAATCGCGTCTCAGCGGCTGCTCCCGACACTCGCCTTGCAGAAGCATGCGATAAAATTCTTGCCATGGAAGCCTCCCAAGCCTGCAGCTCTCCTATGTTCAGTGAAACAAATGAAGGCCAAAGAGAAATGAAAGAAATCAAACAACAGTTACGCGCCCACCTTACACCCTACTTTTTACCGCGTTATCTGCAAAAATGCCGCAAACTATTTAAACAAATTATTGTTCACAAAAATAAAAATATTAGTAATAACTTTTACTCATAGGTGACGCAATGAACGCCAAACCAGTGTTTGAGCATGAGTGTTTATGTGCGTGCGTGCGTGCGTGACTTTATTGTGAGCAGTCTTTTGCAACGGTATCCAGTGTGCCATTAGTTTCGTAGTCGCAATTTTGTTAATCGTATTATTTATTTTTTACGCTACAAATTAAGTTTTCCTTCAAAATTTATTATGTTTTCTATGAACAAAACTTATCAATCATTATTTATGGATTTTAGTGGTTATTTTTAGTAGGAATGATTTTATTAACTTAATACGATACTGAGGCTGTGACCGCTTTTCGACTCTGTCACTCGTCTGAACTTGTGCGGTGGTTCGTGCCGCGCGCGCTTTGTTGCAAGCATTTTTCTTTTGTTTTTGGACATTATGACGCAAGTTTTAGTGAAATCGCTCTATGATGATAAGTGGGATGTTTATCCGTTGAAGACGTTTGCTGACGCAGCTACTGGTCTTCGGGTGATGTTCGAGCCTGGCAGTTTTGATGAGTTGCGCGGCAGAATTCATGATGGAAGGAAGGCGAACAAAGCCGCAGCCTAACTTCTGCACACAGGTAAGTGATTTCGTTTTCTTGAGCACATAGCCGCGTTTTTTTTTTTTTTTTCACTTGGACGATCGTGAGATGTTAAGCACACCGTTCACTTTCTGCAGGCAAACCGCATGCCCTGGAGCGAAAGCGCGCGAAGCTAGCGCTTGCTGCCGCCGCTGCTTCGATTGAAATGTTCGTAATATTATCTACTAATTTGCTATCGCAATAGATGCTTCGCCTTTGGAGCGACACTGCGATATTGAAAAAATATTCTTAATCTGTAGTGGCTCATCGTATACCTTAAGGCTAGTGTGCACATTTTCTCGCGTAGTCGTTAACTGCGCCTCTATTTGCGTTGTGGCTAATGTCGCGGTGTGCTGCAAAATATATTTCGCCTTTTCGGTATGTGCGGAGAACAGCCTACCGATAAGTCCTGCATCGGCGCGATGATTACACGGATACACATCGTAAATGAAGAGAGGCGTGGTGGCGACGTCGGCAAAGCCGCCGACGGGCTTGCCTTATCACACATCGCCACCCCAACCGCAGTAAGCATATTTATCAAACGTGACGTGTTGCCGTTTAAGGCGTACTGCACGCTTTTAATAGGCGATAACTCAAGCGCGCCGCCGTTCTCTGATACCTCTTTGAGCTGGGCCGACTCGAATGTGCGTTGCTTGGAGAAACGAAAGGAACGCCAGACGGCTCATCGGCGCCTCAAGCTAAGCGCCGCACTCGAGCACCGTTAGCGCGGCGAGGAATGGCACGTTCATGAAGATAGCTCACTGCACAGACGCAAGCGTGCAATGCGCACAGGACGCGTACGCAACGCACGGCACACAAATCGCGCGGAATGTTCTTAGCCACGCAGCAGCGGATACTAAGCTTCAAAGAAGCGGTGCCGGTTCTCACTAGCACGCTCGCGCGCGCATTGCTCTCGGCGAATTTTTAGGTCTTCCCTGCTGCTCCCGAAGATTCGGACTGCTGCTTGGTATCGGCTGTGTACTATAGCATGGTCTTTCGTGTTGTGAGAGAGCCGGGAATATATTTCACCGGTGTGAAACAAACATCGCTGTGCGTATCTTTGGTAACATTTACTGTAACGATCCATTTCATCATTTTCGCGACGGCCCTCTTGAAAGAGACGCAAATTTTTAATTGCCCGTGTAGTGCGTACTAATATTTAGTGCGTGGTTATGTATATTGTGTGACAGATTTTTAATTTGCATTATCTAATTCTGTCTACATTCCCTTCTCTACAGGTTACACATGCACCAAATGCCCAGGTGCTAACGTGTCGTTCGTCAAGAACAGCTTGGCGTCGTTTCTCGCAAGAGACATCCATTGATCTGCGGCTGATTCACCAGGAAGCTCGCATCTCTGTTACCACTCTGCGTCAAGTGGGCTTTTCAACTATTTTTTTATTCTGCCCTGTGGTGTACGCTGTGACGCTGTGAAGACTTACTTTCATGGACGCTGTGAAGGCTTACTTTCGATGTGTTCTGCCTTTTAGTTGTAAAGAATTAGCTACCTTGTGAGTGGAGGTAGTTCCTTTTTCTTGTGAGAATGTTTATCAGCCTAACCAAGTGGTACATGCGTACTTGAAACAGCAGCACAGACGAGGATAATGAAATAAGTAGGAACACATACAAGCGCCAACTCAACTAGAAGTTTATTCTTGAAGACAGGTTGTAAACACATTGGAACTTGACAAAGATAAGAAACCATGTATGCGTGGCCTTTGTGATTAAACAAAATTGTGTTTTCTGCTGTAAGGGGTAGAACGAACAATTGTTTCATCACAAAGACCAGAACACAAGAGAAATTATGGAAGCCTTATTTATTGATTGCAAAGAAGACAAATGCATAAGCTATCTGTTGCTCTTAATGGGAAAGAGTTGGGATTTTTAAAAGAGCTCTCCTTGTTTGGTGGTATCACTTATAGGACATCTTTCACTGTTTTTTTTTTACCTGCATATTTATACTACCAAACATGTCTTTCGTTCCTTTTTTTTTGTTGCACCGGGCTGTCTGCCACGCATGCATGGCTATTTCTTTGTCAAGTGTGCTTAATATCTTTGTCGTCACGAACAAACTTCTAGTTGAGTCAGCATTATTGTGTGTAAAATTGAGATAAATGAAGTTATTTGCACTATTCATTTCTGCAAGAATGGTATAGCTTCTCATCTCGTTTGTTCTTAACGTTGTTGTACAGTTTTTTGTAATATATAGCTTGGAAAGACGTTTTCTGTCAGATTAAATATGCATGTATGTCACTTTCGATATTTTTTTTCAACACGGGTAGTGCAGCTCCTTCCGTCTTTCAGTTACTGCTTTGTCACAACTTTTATATATTTTATGCAGCGAAATGCTGGTGGAATTATATATATTTATGTGCGCAAGTGTGGTAAATGGTGTTTTGTATGTGCATTTATTTGCGTTTTTTACTAGCTCTCCAATCTGGCTCTACAGTTATTGAAACCTTTTCTCATGCTTTATAATGAGTCGTTCTAGGCTCTTTGATGATGCAGGTGACCATTTATTTCACTGTTGGGAATTGCGTTACTGTGTGTCACTCCAGTTGTCTGTGTATTTTATGTCACTTCATTATATCATTGAAACTATTAGCCTTGCATTAGCTTTTTATTGACCGAGGTACCAGTTAGTTGCTGTGTAGGGTGAAAAAGGCCCAAAGAAATGATTTCATTAGCTTTGTTCAAGTCCAGAAAAAAATTCACTGATGAGCTCACTAAATTAGAAAATGCCACCAGGAAACTCTTCCGCACCCAAAAGTAACACAAGAAATTAAATACTGTTCACACTCGAGAGGGAAACAGCGCGAAAAAAAATCGACAAGGGAGACACACACCAGCGCTTCTTGTCCCTTCTTGTCTTGTGTTTTTTTGCGCTGTTTCCCTCTCAAGTATGCACCGACTAGCCCAAGCCTCTACTGTCTTGAAATACTGTGCAGTTCTTGACTTATGCCAGGGAGGTAAGCTGCTTTTACAGCACAAATGTTTTAGAAGTTTACCTCTGAAAAACACGATTCAGGTGTTTTGTATATATATACATGAAGTCATTTGTTTCCTTGTTTACTTGTTATTTTGCCTACTCACAGGCAGCCGTAAACCCTTCTGTGAGTGTTTACTGGGTGTGTGAAGCATTTTACTGTAAGGTATCCAGTGGTCTTCATTTTTGTATTTATGCATGCAAGCCAAGAGTTCATGTGTTCAAAGTTAGTTACAAGGGTATGCTTAAGGTCTGCCTTTGAATCACTTGACTGTTGTGTTTACAAAATATATTTTTTCTGCTGTATTGTGAAATATAATTCTTTTTGCTGTAATAAACTTCAAGTTGAGTGAGCATTCGTGTGTATTCTTATCTTAATTCAGTGTTCGCATCTCTGTTTGAGCTGCTGTTTGTCAAGTCTGTACATACACCAAATTGCCAAAGTGCTCGTAAAATTGTGACACATAAGGCTATTTGCATTGTTTATTCCTGCAAGAAGGCTTATAGGTTTTTATCTTCCGTTTGTAGGCTATTTGCATTGTTTATTCCTGCAAGAAGGCTTATAGGTTTTCATCTTCCGTTTGTTTTTAACATTGCTGTACATCTTTTTAGGTCAAGTTCAAGGAGTCCCTTAGGTAGCTAATAAGAGTGATAACTTTGTAAAATTTATCAATTTCATCCATCATCATCGTAGCTTTAAACCCACTCAGTTCTACTTTTCAGTTCTCATGACCCTGCTTTGTGCTGTGCTGTACAGGCACAGGAAGCTTTTTTTATGCTGTAAGTGCAGGTGGTGTTGTATATCTTCCAGAAAAAATTGTGCGAGTTTAACTAGGCATGTGTACACTTTTGCAACATTTTTTGAGCATGTGTGCTATAGTTCTGCTCCCTTACACTTAATAGCACTGTAGGCACTAGCGTATGTCTTCAGGTTTCATACAGTTGTGCCTTATATACTGTAATAATATGTCATGTGCACGCTATATTACATATTAGGGTACATGAAATATGTCAGTCGCTCCTTTGCTTCCGTTCGGATTAGGGAAAGTTATGTGAAGAGGCACCGGGGCATGCAAGTGCAAATAGCAAAGCAATTTCAAAATTAAGTGCACTAAAATGCCACAAGCCCAACAAAATATCAAAGATATTTCAGTTTCAAGTTTCAAGTTTATTATACATACTTAAGAGGTTACATAGTTGTGTATATACAGAAGGAGGTCCCAAGGTTTTAATCACCGTTGGCGGGACCTCCTGTGCAAGTATAACGAGCAAAACTACAAAGGCAATTTTCGAAATATCAATGCCATCTCAACAGGCGCACAATGTACTTTTCAATGCTGTGTCAATAATCACTCAACAAATGGTCAACAGAACAATCACAACAGCATTTCAAGACTGCATCAATGGAAACCCAACAGAAATTCAACAGAAATTACACAATGATATGTCTAAGCACAATGTGCTTTCAATACTAACTCAACAACTATTCAACATTGACTTGCCCAATTGTGTTTCAATAAAATTTCAGTGGCCAATATTCAAGAGCCCTCAACACTTTGCTCAATGATATCCCAACAAACTCCCAATGAATGCTCAATACGATACTAAACATTGACCAATGATATTTCAATGCATTCTCAACAAAAATTTTTGTAAGGGTTGTAACATGGGAAATGTTGAGGAAGCCGTAAAATATGCACGCAGCATGAAATCCATGAAAAGAAAACTTGGCATAGGATAAGGCAAGATGTATGCACTGAAAGATAAGCAGGGCAATATCATCAGCAATTTCGATAACATGGTAAAAGCAGCGGAAGAATTCTGTACTGACGCGCACAGTTCCAACAGCAGAAAAGCTGCTTTCATACCAAGTAGTGATGTGAAGGATACAGAGGCTCCTTCTATAACTAGCGATTAAGTTAGAAGGCCCATGCAAGACATGACCTGGGGAAAATCGGCTGGAGAAGATGGAATAACAGTCGACTTAATAAAAGACGGAGGAGATATACTTGGAAAGCTTGCGGCCCTTTATACGCAATGCATCACGACTTCAAGTGTACCAGAGAACTGAAAGAATACCAACATTATACTCATTCATAAGAAGGGACGTTAGAAAACTGAAAAAAAAATTATAGGCACATTAGCTCGTTTTCAGTACTGTATAGAATATTTAGCAAGATAATTTCCAATGGAATGTGGGCAACACCTGACTTCAATAAACCAAGAGAACAGGCTGGCGGCAGGAAGGAATATTCTACAGTGGATGGCATCCATGTCATCAATCAGGTAATCGAGAAATATTAGGAGTACAATCAACCTCTCTATATGGTTTTCATAGATTATGAAAAAGCATTTGATTCAGTAGAGATACGAGCAGTCAATGAGGCATTGCGGAATCCAGGCGTACAAGAGGCATAGGTTAATATCTTGGCAAATGTCTAGGAAGATTCCACAGTTGCCTTCGTTCTCCACAAGAGAAGTAGAAAAATACCTATCAGGAATGTGGTCATGCAAGGAGAAAAAATTTCTCAAATGCTACTCACTGCATGCTTAGAAGTAGTATTCAAGCTGTTAGACTGGGAAGGCTTAGGAGTGACGATCAACGGTGAATATCTCAGCTACCTTCCATTTGCAGATGACATTGTCCTATTCAGCAACAACGGGGCGAATTACAACAAATGATTCAGGACCTTAACAGAGAAAGTGTAAGAAAGGGGTTGAAGATTAATATGCAAAGGACAAATATATTGTCCAATAGCCTAGCAGGGGGACAAGAATTCACGACCGCTGGTCAGCCTCTAGAGTCTGTAAAGGAGTACGTTTATCGAGGTTTATTGCTCACAGAGGACCCTGATCATGAGAAAGCAATTTGCAGAAGAATAAAATTGGGTTGGAGTTCATACGGCAGGCATTGCCAAATCCTGACTGGGAGCTTACCACTATCGTTGAAAAGAAAAGTGTACAATCATTGCACTATACCGGTGCTAACATATGGGGCCAAAACTTGGAGGTTAAAAAGAAGCTCGAGAACAAGTTAAGGACCGCACTAAGAGCGATGGAACGAAAAAACATTTGGCTCAACGTAACAGACAGGAAAAGAGCGGTGTGCATCATAGAGCAAATGGGGATAGCCAATATTCTAATTTACATTAAGAAAAAAAAAGGAGCTGGGCAGGCTATGGATTGATAACCGGTTGACCATTAGAGTTAGAGAAGGGATACCAAGAGAAGGGAATCGCAGTGGTGAACGGGCAGAAACTAGGTGGCCTAACGGAGCTACAACATTTCCAAGCGCAAGTTGGAATCGGCTAGCGCAAGACAGTGGTAATTGGAGATCGCAGGTCCTGCAGTGGACATTAATATAGGCTGATGATAACGATGATGATGATGGTGTCCAGGAGTGCAGATCACGGTTCATTCATGATGACCACGAGCCCACGCGCTCTACACATAACTAGAGCCGCCTTCTTGCAGGTTTTCAATAATAAAGTATTTTATGTAAAGTCACTGTTGAAGCCACTTTTTTGAATATAAGGTTGCTGAGATGTCATGAATTGTTCTTTAACAAAAAAATTAATAGAACTGTTCACGCTAAACATACCACAGACTTCATAAATCAAACAAGAAATTTGCTAAAATAACAACACTTGCTGTCACACACCCCGTGAACGAGGCGCCAACGCTGGGCCAAATTCCGGAGCCGACTTATCAGCTTCCGAAAATAACCCCACGAAAGCACGGACAATTAGTAAGAGGACTTCTGGTGCGCCAGCGAACACCGGTTGTGGTCCAAAGACGGAGCTAGAGCCCAGAGTTGTGAAAACACACCAAAATATATTCTTCAAATGAGGCAGTTATATACACACATACACACTTCGGCTAAGCACATCACAATGCAATTCATGTGGGCGTTAACAAAACTCGAGAAAATAGTTAACGACAAGCACTAAGAGTTCGATACGTACAATACAGAGTAAATAGGAACAGAAAGTGTCCATTCGTATTCACCCATGCTGGTCTTAAACCGAACGATCTAGGCAAATCTCGAAGAAGGTGCTTATTCCGGAAATGCAGACGCTCGAAGAACACGTCGACTAGCTTTCCGGGGAATCCCCTCCTTCCGCAGACGGTCAGTCTTCACGTCCCATCTCTTCACCGGCGCTGTATGATCCCTCCACTGATTCCCGTACGTCGCTTTTATTGTTTTCGCCGGCGTTTCTCGAACTTTCTGACGGAGTCGGGCTCCCATACCATGAACAAACACTGGGAATCTTCTAGACATTTCTCGCGTTTTCGGCCACGGCACTGAAGACTTCGAGGAGGGTGTTCACTCAGACGTTGGCTTACGCTCGGGCTGTCGTATCCGGTCTCTCTCTCTGCTAGCCGTGTGTCGGGGTCTGAGAGGGTGTTTCGGCGCGCGTTCTCTCTCCATACCGTGGCCTTCGCGTATCTTGTCGAACCATCTGGCCTCCGTTGATTGCGTCGGCTTTTGTGACACTGGCCCTTACCCCAGTGTTTAGTGTTAGGTTCTTCAAGATTAGCCAGGCTAAATCACACAGATAGCTGAGAAGACAAAGTGAAATTTAGGAGACTACGGAAGCGGGAAAACCCACCACCTTGGTAATTCGCGATGAGCAACGCGATTATGGGGCCAGGAGGCACCGCACCACAATACACGAGAACGGCGTTCAACGCGACTAGATGAAATCGCAGTTCATGGCGTGTATGGTTGGAGCACACACAAAAGGGGCATGTAAGAAATGGCCGTTCGTGTGTCCTTTCCTCGCACGCATTTTCCTTGCGCTATATTTACGGGAACAAAGAAGCTCGAGAACAAGTTAAGGACCGCACAAAGAGCGATGGAACGACAAATCTTAGGAGTAACGTTAAGAGACTGGAAGAGAGCGGTGTGGATCAGAGAGCAAATGGGGATAGACGATATTCTAGTTGACATTAAGCGGAAGAAATGGAGCTGGGCAGGCCATGTAATGCGTAGGATGGATAACCGGTGGACCATTAGGGTTACAGAATGGATACCAAGAGAAGGGAAGCGCAGTCGAGGACGGCAGAAAACCAGGTGGGATGATGAAGTTATGAAATTCACAGGCGCAAGTTGGAATACGCTAGCGCAAGACAGGCGTAATTGGAGATCGCAGGGAGAGGCCTTCGTCCTGCAGTGGACATAAATATAGGCTGATGATGATGATGATGATGATATTTACGGGCAGGCAGGCTAACGAACATTCGCAGCGTTTCACTCTTCAAAAGTACTGAGAAGTGCACTGCCGCATATAAAAAGCCAGCAGCGTAACGCTTCGTAAGGGCCCAGGTTGCAGCGCAAAGCATTCATAATGGAAGTTTGCAATGTATTGGCGCCATAAGATGTGCGAAGCACTCCTCTGTTTCCAACTTCTGCAACGACTATTGCTAGACTGTCATACATTCATGGATGCAAATAAAGGTATTTCTCTCATGGAGTTCATAAATATCGGGATTAAATTCCGCCCAACCGTCTGAGGACCTGAAACATCCCCTGTTCTTATTTATTTTTCCTTAGCCTTTTAGAATATTCGAAATCAAGCGAAAAAGCGATTTCTTAGTTTCACACACTTTCGGCTGTAGAAAGCGACATGACCGCAATGCTTTTTTTAAATGCAAAACGAACATATACTCCAGCAGGAGCCCAAATTCAGTGGCAGGAGATTAACAGAAAATTATGCACCACCATTCAATGAAAGGAACAGGATTCAGTGCAGAATGTAAGTAGTTTCATCCACCTTGATGAAATTTCATCCAACGGAGTGGCGTGCAACAACTATGGATTTCGTGATTTCAAATGCCTATGTGTTCACAGTAAGAAAATCAAGATGCGAAGAATTCTCGGGCATTAGCTTCAGTTTCTGACGCCACAAGGCGGTTGTAACAACTGCAGAACCAGACGTTCTGCTGCCTCTAACAATCAGGGATGTGAGTTTTGAAAGACTTGTGGTGCTTTCTTTATTAGTTCCGTTTTGACTGCTTCATTCAACTCGAATCTGTTCCTTTTGCAAAAAAATAATAAAGCAACAACCAGCAGGATTTCTGGTAAAGTTACACAATGCGGCACCACTTCGTATTTTCCGAAAGCTTCGAGAGCTCGGAAATTGTGAAAATAAATAAAGGTGCTTTAAATCACTTCCAAACAGAAATCGATGACTGCGCGCTTGCATTCTCTGCTTGAGCCACATGATGCGTTTGGTCCTTCTAGCACACCAAACGCGTTCTGGCTTGCCACGCAGAGCATGCAGCATTATAAGGGACGCATAAAAATGAATGACATTATGCGTAATATTCTGAATGCTCACAGCGGCAGCTGTGCCTAACGGCAGTACGTCACGACGTATAAGCGTCTCTGCAACCTGCTTGCGTCAATTGCAACACAAGCTGTTGCACATATTTTTTTCACTGTAGTAATATGAGGATAAATTCTCGAGGTTTGCGAACATTTGGTGGCGCGGCGTTACGCTTGTCGTCACATATTGTACGCAGAAATAAAAAGAAAGAAAGAAACTGATTGCAACCACAGGATTCTAAAAGAACTTCTTTTTTGGCCGTGACAGGGTTGTACGTCATATACAATTGCAGAATGTTTATCTATTTCTATGTGAGTTAGTTACTTTTTATATACATTTTAAATTCCATATTTTACATTTGAATATATGCAGACTATTTATATTGTTGCAAAAATGTATATTTATAGATATTTACAAGTAAGGCGAGTATCACAGGCGTAACGGCAGCCAAGATGGCGCGGAACAACCTCCACCTCTTCTTCATCGGTGCCAGCCTAATTCTGCCATCTTCTGCCTTGCGGCATTACCCTCGGGCGAAGACAATCGCCAAAGAGGATTAGACCGGCAGGAGCTAGATTATGGTACTAGATTAGCCAGTGATGGGCAACCTCATCAAATAATAGTGGCTGCGACAGATAAAGCTGACAAAGCTGCAATAATTTTTGACATTTCAAAATGTAGCCAGTGTGTGACTGCAAAATATAGTTTTCATTTGTTATGTTCATTGTGTTTTTGTTGATATTTCCTTGGTCTGACATAGCGCTACTCAGTGGCTATCATAATATCCAGTTTTACAACTAAGTCAGATGCTTATACTGGTCAGTTGCTACCAGCGTTATATTAGTCAGTGGCTAACTAGCTTTTTTTATGATATGGAATGTCTATGTGTTACACAATTGATTTCTTCTATGCAATTTGTAGTTTCCTTTACAAAAAAACTATTTGCGTACAGTTCAGCTTTATCTATCAGCAAATAGAACTCCTGTTAAACGGAACTTCACTGTTCCCTCGAGGTTCCGCTTAAAGGGAGTATACTCTAAGAAAAATGTAGCGTTTTCATATGATCGCCACCTCTGAAGAATCATCCTTCTATTCACGTGTGGCGTATACAGACGACGAGCAGTAAATAATTGACAAAAAGTATTTCTGAAGAACCTGTGCTGACATTTATGCGTAAAACAGGAGCTAAAACGGTGGCTATAAAAATGCGTTACTCTGTACATTCTGTCTGAAAATGCGTGACACTCCAGAACTTGAAGTAACTTGAACTGCAAAAAAGAGAGATCCTTTCTTTCTACGTGATAGTCAAACAGGTAACGGTGTAGCATAAACCCACGGCGTCGTGATGTGAATTTCTGCCTCCAAGTCTTTTATAGCCCGTCGTAAACCCGCATTTTGCTGATCTCTCTATGCGTGTATTGCAGGTTGTGGGGATGACCGTCTGAATAGCAAAAAAACTTCGTTCGACCTTTACTATAATTCTCAATGCAACCCGTCCGTTGCGTTCGCTACATAATACCGGCGCATGGTCGAGGCTTTATTTCTACAGTTTGCTTTGAACTTTACGGGACAACTGAGTGAATGTTTTATGGCGCCAAAGTTGGTCTCCGCTTTTTCCGACTCCACAGTTGTCTCTTACATTTTCATTTTCCGCCGATCACTCTGCTGTTACTGTGCACGTGATAACGTGCATTCTAGTTTCGCCTCCCCTAAAATCAGGAAGAATAGCTCATGGCAACAGCCTTATTCTTAATCCGGTTTCCGCCGTGTCTGCACTTGCCATTCACTAGCGACGATGGCGGACGTGCCAGGGAAATTGTTGCAGAAAGTACATTTGATACGCGAGTCACCCTAGCTTTTTGTGCAGCAGAAAGCCAGGTTTAAATGTTTAGGATGAGTTACTTCTCTACCTAATGGACACCTTTATCAAGTTCACTTTAAAAAAATAACTAGCCAACAAGTAATACATCTGCTGAATATTGTTAAATAATAGTTATCGTCATTTTTATAATTTTGTGTGCTGAATGCACGAAAAAAAAATTCATATTAGATTACCCTCAGTGTCACTTAAACTAAACCTACCGCATACGCATATGTTCCTGTATTACATGGCTGCTTCTAATACCGTAGTGCTTGCTAATACAGTTACCTTCCCACTAGTTCAGTATGGAAAAGGCGCTCTATATATTTTAACTAATTATACTTCATATATTGTATAAACCCTTGTGGTAGTGGTTGTGGTGAGCTGTAGCCACAAGCAGGTTTAGCCTGGCGATCAAGGCAGGCAATTGCTGCACCTGAGTGGCTCTTACAATATAAATGCGGTGTTTTACCACTTGTCCATCAAATAGGTTTCTCTTAGGAATGCAATAAGGAGACGTGAAACTTCTTTGAAAGCTATAGCTCATACTGCGGGGAACATAAGGTGTTGCAGGCACGCATCCCGAAGGTCCTTTTTAGATGGGAAGCATCTTATGGTCGGGGCTATGTCACTCCCTGCCTCCATCCATCCATCCATCCATCCGCCGTGCGGCATCCACACCCCTACTGCGCATGCGCATCCTCCTCCCCCTCCTCTCCTTGTCTCATCTCTCCTCTCGGCATTCCTCCTCTACTCTCCGACGCTCCTCTCCTCTCCGGATTGCGCAACGAATGGCAACAACTGCGGCTCCGCGCGCAATAACGCGAAGCAGCTTAGGTTAGAGGCGCGATGGTAGGCGCCCCAGAGGCACCGGCAACAGTCCCCAACGCCGCGCGCGTTCGGTGCGAACGCGGGAAAAACGCCGATGGCGTCGACAACAGTTCTGCGCGTTGCTGGTGCTGCTGCATGTCCAAGTTTATACAGCTGATAAAACTACCTTGAGTCGACCCCGTGGCTGCTTCGCATACTACTCAGGGTTCCCCTACGGAAGATGGTGTAATTTTCTGTAGATTCTTTGCACGGGCGCCCCTTTCATCTTGTAATTTCGGGCACAACCACAGAAGGTGTTCAATGTCTCTTGTCTCGTCGCATGCCGTACAGTTTGGAGAATTGATATGCCCCATCTTCAATAACCGCGCTGGTGTACGAGCAGCTCCTGATCTTATTTGACATAGAAGTGAGGCTTCCTCTCGACGAAATCTCTTGGTTACGCAAGGCATATGTGGTGGAACCCAAAGTGACCCCAACTGATTTGTAATGTCAGGTTTTTTAAATTCAGTACACTTTGCGACCGTGTCTTTGGGAGTATGATAGAGCGCCGCGTATTCAAGGGAATCAGCTTTTTGGTTCCAAGCAATACCAATGTGGGACGTAATCCACTGAAGCTCTTCAGAAGAAGCGCTCGTCCTTGTGTTGCTCCTTTTCTTCGTCCTTGATTGTTTGCGCGCAACATAAAAAAAAGATAAATCTGTCCGAACTAGGCCGACTCGCAGTTATGCTTGTGTTGAGTGCTACATAAAGATGAGAGTGGGGCCTGTTACCTATGAGTCTCAAGAGGGCTTTTCCGAGCGAAGACTAACGTAAACTGAGCTGAGTCATGGGATTCTGGGAAGCCTGAAGTCTCAGAGGGCGTGACTCAGCTTCGTAGAGCACCTTTTTTCTCCGAAGCTGGCTGAGGGACTCCCAGGCAGACTAAGACGCCGTTTCTGTGTTTGGCCTCTAGGCCTCTAAGTACTCGTATTGACCATATGAGGGTGACACCAGAGGTAGCTGGTATAGGATCCGACTGGTAACCAAAGCTGTACGCAGCCGCAGTATCGACGTCGGGTAATTCAAGCAGCAGATGGCAGTGACTCCATCGAGCACATTTAGCCTTTGTGACAATGACGCCCCAACGTGGTCAACAGCACGGCGCCAGAGTAGCCTGTGGTCGAAGATAACGCCAAGAAATTGGACGTTGGTGACTGGTCGAATCTGGTATCTGCCTAAATTCAGCTTCAAGCGTGTAGGTGTTCTTTTAATTCCAGGGAATAGCATCGATGTTGATTCTTCGGCTGGTAGTGATAAGCCAAGCGTTGCCAAGTGACCCTGAATGGTATTTACTGCTGCTTGGACTATTCGCGCGAGGCAACGATGCTGGTAGCCGGAGAACCCATATGCAGATATAATCGGCATAAATAGACATCTGAAGACATCAATATCGACATCTTCAGATATCTTCATAGACATAAAAACAGCAAGTGTCGACATTCCATCCGCACTTTAATTTTTTATGTTACTTATGAGGTCCAGATCATTATCTTGTGCACTTAGACGCTGATGAAACCCAGTCATGCACGGCGGTAGTTATCGACCTTGCTCGAAGTACCAAGTGAGTCTTGTGCACACTATCTTGTCGATTAGCTTCACTGCACAGAAGGTCAGCGACACCGGTCTTATGAGTGCAGAGTTTCAGGATGCTTTGCAGGTTCAGAACCAGTACCACCCATTCTACGTTCCAAAAATGTGAGATATTCTTTTTGGTCCAACTTGGGTAAAAAATTCCAGCAAATCACGTCGTCTCTCAACTGGTAGGTTAGTCAGCATCTGATTACAGATAAGGTGAGGTCCCACCGCACAGCGACGTCGGAGGCTGCTCATCGCTAGTTACAACTCTCTCAGTATAAAATAAGCATCTATCAGAGACGGCGATAGCGGAGGAGGCGGGTTGGTTGTGCCGGCTGACCTTCCGGCAGAGAATACCTCAGCAAGGTAATTCGCTAGACAAGCGAGCGTGTTGCCTAGCTTCAATGCTAGGGCTTTAAGTGGCTTGTTTGGTGGAAACTTTCCAGCAAGGTTATTAACCATCCAGCTAATCATTGGTACTGGCCTAAAGATCGATGGGCTTGCACAAAATACTGCCCAATTATCTCGTCGTACTTTCCTTGTGTAATGGCGAATCACTGCATTGATTCATAGGTGGGTCGCCTATCATACTCTACAGCCTTCGTTCAGCTCTTCTATGGGCAGAGCATAGATCTTCGAGCTTTAAGTCCGGATCAAGGAAGGGGTCGGATAGCTTCAGCTGAGTGGTAACTAATCTCTTGCTACATAGCATATCCGCAATCAAGTGTCCAGAAGATTAACTTAACCATTACTGTACGTATCTCAATGTGTCACAGGATAGGCTCTTCGGCCGGTGGTTCGAAATCCGGCAATGTTGACGAAGACAAGAAAATGGTCACTGCCCATTCTATCTTTACTCTTCTTTGATGCGCGGATGTCCGCTCAGTTCAATGTCAAGTAAACGACACCGTAAGAGGCTGGTGGTCGGGAAAAACGTTCGCTGTCTGTCATTCGCCACAAAGGATCCCTCAGAATTTAAAGCACTAACAATTTGCTTCCCATGAGCATCACTCCCCTTGTTACCCCAGAGAGTATGGTGCGAGTGAAAGTCCCCGCATATAATTATCGGAGCAAGGCAACGGCTACAGAGCTATCTTATGATTTCTCCAATCGAGACCGTCTGACACGAGCTCACATATACGGACTAGACGCTGATGCCTCGGTTTCCCAACCACACTTGTACAGCAGTGACCTCCACACAGTGCTGCAAAGGTCTTGAACTGGTAGGATGAAGTGTGCTATTTCACGTATGACATATATCATTGCGCTTCCATTCGGAAATGTCGGAATAAATTGTTTTCCATGTGCGACATAACCAGCAATTGATGTGGAACTTGGAAGGCCAGCATCGGACAGGGTCAGTAGGCATATTGCGTAAGAAACAAATACACTATAAACTTTTCCTTTCCACATGTTATTATTGATTTCGCGTTGTGGCACGTCTCAAAGCAATGAAGCATTCTCCCTAAATTACAGCCTCTGTGCTGACGCGGCGGTGCAGCACTAGCTTTTTGTATTAGAGATGTTATATATGCCGGGCGTTTCACTTAACGTGGGCCAATTTTTAGAAATATGCAAATGCCACGTTGCTGGACACAATCAAGGTAATGTTGTTTGCCGTCCTTGGAGATACTCAGAATATTTCTTTGCATTCCGCCTACCTAACTAATCCTAATTATTTAATCAAGTTCTCTAAAATTATATTTAGCTGTAAAGTGTCAATAAGAAAATTCTACAGCAACATGAACTGCCAATACAGCTTTCTATTGCTCAATACGGGCTATATAAAAGTGCTTTTCCAAGCATGAAAGAAGCCGCGAATACACGCAAAGTTCCTCTAGCGGCCAGTCGCACGGCAATTTTGCATGTATTCGCGGGCTATTATGAATTTTTACGAAATACATTTTTTCTAGTATTATGAGCTAACTTGAAACATTTTTGCCGTAGAACACTCCTTAGAGGACAGTTAACAACTTCCAGCGTATAAGAAAAATTTGTGATGTGCCTGGTGAGGGGCCCTGGTGAGGGGAGTCGAAAAGGTTGTTTTGGTAACGAAACATTCTTACAGCCACTTTTTATGCAAATTTCTGCCTGGCAAACGGGGGGTTTTAGTGCTGAAAACGCCTTCAAGCCTGCACAGTGGTTTAGGGTGTAGGGTCTTATAAATAAAGAAGCGTGGAGCAGAGCCTGTCTTGATATATTTACGGTTAAAGGCCGCTTAACAGTACACGTCCCTTTGATGACGAGCGCTGTAGTTTAACATCAATGTTTGCACCGCGACCAATAAGCTATATTGTCCCTTTTCGCGGCGATCCAGTGGACGCTACCACGCCACGTGGTGACGCGTCCATTGCTTGCCTCAACTGCCTCCGTGTTTACAATGGTTGTGTATGACGCCGGTGCGGCTTAACAAACCTCTGCTTCGGGAGATATCGTAGACGCTGACGGGGAGGACCACACGAAGCTTTGGCCGCAGTTTCAGAGAACATGCAAAATCGCTTTCGGAGCTGATTAAGCTATGTCCAAACGGTGCAAGCAGCGTATATGGAGCTTCTTTTAAAAGCGGTGCTGAATATGTGTTCAAAGCTACCTCCTAAACTTCCCGCTCATGCATTGAATCAGGATTATGGTGTTTCGGTCTTCGTTCTTCATTTGGGCAAATATATTGGAGCAGCAGCTGGTCACGTTTCTGACTCAGTAAGGTTCCTCGGTGCGGTCATTATCTGATTATTTTCTGCCTAATCGCTCGTGGGTGAGCTCAGTTCCATTAGATTTGTTCTTGGTGCGCACAAGGCTTGAAACGTACCTATTCTGTAGATTGTAATATCTGCAGCAAAGATTTATTATCGCTAGTAGTTCGCTTACTCTTTTGAACCGTCACGAAACATTCAGCTTCGACCATTCGTTAGACATCAGTGCAGTACCGTCACTTATTGTGCGTGTATAGTGCGCATATATTCAAGTGTACGCCCATTCTCTTATTGTTGACACGTTGGTGAAAGAGTGGGCATGAGTTTCCGTGCCGGTTGGGGTAGATGTGTGTAGATACTGTGCGCGAAACCAACTAGGACAGGAAGCGGCGCTTCTGCCTTTATCATTGTTTAAAGAGCGGTACTTACTCTTGCCGACGTACCGGGCTTGAAGCCCTTTCTTTGAAGGCTAACGATAAAACGCTGGCGGATGAGCGAATTTCTGTATCCTTGAGGAAAGCCGTACATCTCGAAGTGTAGGAAACATGTAGGGACAGTTGCAGCAGCGGTCCGTGAACTTGACCCCACATATTGATTACATTCCTTAATGTGCGAGTCACTTTTTTGCAGTCAACTACTGCACACATCTTCAATCCACATGACTCAAACCAGCATGAATGGAGCTCAGTGCGTTAGCGAAAACTCAGTTGCCTTTCCGACAGCTGATCACAAAGAAGCAAGGTAAAAGCAAGCGGCAATGGTTTCGTATTCGTGCGCGGTCGCTGAGGCGACGTAAGGCGCGCCGCCGTAAGCGCCATCTCATTTCTCTAGAACAAACTGCTCCTCAGAAAGGGTCAATAGCACGCCCAAAACGGAGCGAAATGATGCGTCCCCGAAGCATCTTACAGTTCTTGTTTCTTTTCCTCTTGTGTTACTCTGTTCAGAAGGAGCAGTCGCCACACCGATGTAAATAGCAGACCTCATAAGTGAAAGACAACAACAGCACAGCCTTTTCTCCAATACTGTTATTCAGCCTACAACAAAGCTTTGGCCCCTATGTCCCCACTGGACCATTCGCATCCTTTTTTTTTTACGCAGCAAGACGTGCGCTAATTTCTGCGCTTTGATAATCCGAATATTTCAAATGATACTACAAACTCCGTATAAGTCTGCAGTGAGCTACAGATGAAAGAAGACTTTCGAATTTTTTCCTTCGAAGTTGTTCCTTCGAAGTTTCCTTCGAAGTTTCCTTCGAAGTTAATAGTTCATTCGAAGGAACTATTACGCCAAGAAAGAATATTTTCTTTTTTTCTACATGCCTTGCAGACCCTCCTGCGGCCGTTGCGATAAGGTGTCCTTGTATAGCAGGGATCAGCGAAGCACAGTGATTAGTCTTGGTCCGCCGCAGCTTTTGTCCTGAGCTTAGATGCGCAGTCAACGGCGCCGCGAGATCTATTCGGTGAAAGCAAACGATGCTTTGTGAAGGAGAAACAAATTTGGGCGTCTATTGTTTCAGTTGACTCACCGCACAAGCTGTTATCTTCTTAGCGTGCATTGACCTGCGGTTTGCTGATGAAGCCGTTTACGGAGTTCGATCGAGCATTCTTGACGTGGTCTGCGAAAAATAAATAAAACCAAACTACCCGCTTTATCAGCAACGACATTAACCTAACGCAACATTATTTCGCTGGCACCTTTGTAGACGCCGTCCTTTTGTAGGTAACCGTCGATATATGATGCGCATTTATCTTCAGAACACAATGTGGTGCTTCGCAAGCTGGATCTCATTCAACACAAGGTAGCCTTCATGGTTGTTTCGATGATAAGGCTTCGCCAGTTTCGGTTACATCGCGCGTTTAACTTTCTTTTACGTTGGATGAAGTGGTGCTCGGAAGGATACAAGAAACTCCTAAAGAAATAAACTGCCCCTACATTCCACCCTGCGAAAGTGGATGTACATCGAAGCTGTTGCCGACGTTAGACGACGTTATACAAGCACCACGACCACAAGCGAGGTACTTCACGCGCCACGAACGTGTGCGGAAGTGCCGTATCATTCTTCTGCTGTCATCATGGCTTTCCGCCAAGCGCAATTGCCTTAATGAACTAATTCAATTTTTCAAACTATTTTGCTTCAGACAAATCGCATAGTACGACTTACAGACAAGCTGCAGACATAATTTTTTTTTTTTGGGGGGGGGGGGACTGTAATTCGCATATATACGAAAACATTGTTATGTTACGCGGAAGCTCAAAGAGAAAGCCCGTCTTCCAGCTGCCGTTTGAGGTCTGTCTGAATGGCCGCAGCCGCCAGGTGGGGGCACTGGTTGAGCACAGAACGAGCCCACGAAATTTCCCGACCAACTAGAGGCTAACGTCTTCGTTGTAAAACGTGTTGATATTTATTCTCGCTTCATCCCCCATTCAAAAATAAAGAATGAAGCAGGCGCCATGCACTGCCGGAGCCGATGGTATGCTAAGCATTTTGAAAAAGATGGATACGCAGCATCGTTAGTGATTACACAAAGCGTTACCAGATGGAGACAACGGTTTGTGTAAAAAAAAAAAAAAAACGCTATGTGTCTGACCCAGCGTGTGCCTCACGGTAGCAGTAAGACAATGGTGACGACGATCCTGGGGCGCTGATGACACGATTTCTAGTCTGACCGTTTAACGCGAGCTTATAACATGCCCATTGTTGGGTTCCCCATGGTTGCTCGACGAGAGCGTAAAAGAAACACGGATTGTGACGTCACCAGTGACCACGGGCTATAGAAGTGTACGCTCCTATGGCTATGTCCTGTGGTGCATGTTAAAACGACGATGACTTCCGCACACTGGCCATAAAACATTAAAAGTAGTTCGACCTGGGCCAATTATGACGGTCGCATTGTTTCTACGAAACGTTACCTGCTGCGAGTAAAGCACTGGTGAAAGTGGGCTGATCCCAAAGATAGCGCCGACTAACATGGCGTTTCTAAGCGCGAGCTGTCGCGAGGAAGAAACACAAGAAACTTGCACGTGACGATCGCACGAAACGTCTCAATGAGCTATAATCTAACTCAGTATTTCCTTGCCGCGCTGCGGAAGCTGCAGGGCTCCTTAGCCAAGGCTACGACCGAATGCCCCTTGAGATGTTTTTATCCCTGCCACGTCATCTGCGCAGGGTCCATTTGGCATTGGCTCGCCACTATCATCACGTGCCACCAAATTAGGAAGGCCCACTAAGCTTCAACAAAGTCACTCCCTGATCAGAACAGGAATTGGCCTCCCTGGTGCAGTATTCGGCCACAACGTCCCTCATGACGGCCGGGCAAGGGAACAAGAATTCAGAATCACCAGTCAGCCTCCGGAGTCTGTAAAGGAGTACGTTTATCAAGGTCAATTACACACAGGGGACATTGATCATGAGAAGGAAATTTACAGAAGAATAAAATTGGGTTCGAGTTCATACGGCAGATATTGCCAAATCCTGACTGGGAGCTTACCACTGTCGTTGAAAAGAAAGAAATTACACCATTTTCCCGTAGGGGAACCCTGAGTAGTATGCGAAGCAGCTATGGGGTCGACTCAAGGTAGTTTTATGAGCTGTATAAACTTGGACATGCCGCAGCACAAGCAACGAGGAGAACTGTTGTCGACGCCGTCGGCGTTTTACCCGCGTTTTGCCCGCGTTGGTGACTGTTGCCGGTGCCTCTGGGGCGCCTACCGTCGCGTCTCTAACCTAAGCTGCTTTGCATTATTGCGCGCGGAGCCGCAGGTGTTGCCATTCGTTGCGCAATCCGGAGAGGAAAGGAGCATCGGAGAGGAGAGGAGGAATGCCGAGAGAAGAGGAGAAGAGACAAGGAGAGGAGGGGGAGGAGGGAGGAGGGCAGATGAGACAAGGAGAGGAGAGGAGAGGGAGGAGGATGCGCATGCGCAGTAGGGGTGTGGACGCCGCACGGCGGAGGGAGGTAATGAGTGACATAGCCCCGACCAAAGCTGCTTTGCATCTAAAAGTGTAGAATCATTGCATTCTACCGGTGCTAACATATTGGGCGGAAATTTGGAGGTTAACGAAGAAGCTCGAGAACAACTTAAGGACCACACAAAGCGCGAAGGAACGAAAAATGTTAGGGCTGACGTTAAGAGACAGGAAGAGAGTGGTGTGATCAGAGAGCAAACGGGTATAGCCAATAATCTAATTGACATTAAGTGAAAGAAATGAAGTTACACAATGGATACCAATAGAAGGGAAGAGCAGTAGAGGACAGCAGGAAACTAAGTGGGTTGACGAAGTTGGGAAATTTGCAGGAGCAATTTAGAACCGGCTAGCGCAAGACAGAGGTAATTGGAGATCGCAGGGAGAGGCCTTCGTCCTGCACTGGGCATAAATATGGGCTGATGATCATAATCATCATCACGTGCCGTACAAGAGGGGAGTAGTAAACTAATGATGCAGTGAATAACTACAGGCCTTGACAGCGTTCTGCATCGTCAACGAATCACCAGTGTAAATGGTGTGGGACCATCTGTTAATTGATAATCAAAGCATTTTTACGGCTCGACGCCTCCTCTGTAGTGCTTTCAGCGCCAGCGCATGCAATACTACTGATGCGGCGACCTGGATGGCTCGAAGGCTGTCGAACGTTCTGGACAGGTTGGTCATGTCAATCCATTGGTCGAATTACCCCTGAAAGCCTAGCAGCTAACTGTCTCCCGGTTTCTCCATCCTCTGCACGTGCCTTGCGAAATTTCTCCTCGTAACCATGCGCAATGAATCTTTCTTTACTTTCTCATAGTCTCATTCGGCCGATTACTGTTAGTGCTTCACCACTCAAACACATGCTCACAGCTAATGCCCACTTCTCTTATGGCTAATCTTGTTCTGTTGCCACGCGCTCGAATCTTTACAATTATGCATGAAAATCATCGCGTCGCTCATCAAACAATGGAAACAATTTTTGCGGGGTGAGAACTGAAGAGGCGCCACTCAGAAGAGGCATCGAATCAGTGTTGATTGTTGCGGATTCAATTTGAGCTCCTTCTTGGAGCTTCAATTTGAGCTCAAGAATTTGCCGAGTTCTTTCGTCTGCTTCCTTACTTGCTTCTCTCTACGCAGCTCGTTCGTTCTCAATCCACGTACGCAATTCCACACCTGACAATCCTAGCTGTGATCCAATAGTGGCTAATCTTTCTGTATCCATCATTCAGTTTTCTGTGGGCATGCATTCGAGGGAGGATAATTTCCTTCGATGATTTTACGAGCGGTATCCTGGACTCTGCCTGGCTATATATGCCTTTACGAGCATTCTATCTTGAGCCAGGCGCACATAATTTCAATATGACTACTTATGAGGCCACATCTAAGCCACTTGTGGTGATGTCTAAATAAAAAAAATTACGTCAGAACTCATCTCATGATGACTGTCGACATTATTACAGTCCTTCACTCGAGCAATGCAGTCGAGCAATGTACAGGCAGGCCATTACTGAAGTCCAGTTTATCTACCACGTGCAAATATAATTCTGAAAGTTTCGTTGCTTCGGCTATGTTGAAGATACTCAGATATCATCTCACATTGCCATTGCATTTGTTTAATAAGAACGTCGTCCTCGAGCAGAAGGCAAGACGTTCACGCAGAGACAATGGAATGACGAAGAAGGAACGATATTGATCGAACGAGAAAGACGAATAACAAAGACGGCATGATAACAATGATATGTCGATTCTTAAATGATGACGATGTCATAACAACGATGACGTGCCAATGATGACATGAGGACAATGAGGTGACGACCACTGTATGACGACGAAGGTATGACGAGAACTCGACGAAGAAGCGGAAATGACGATGGTGGCACCACCAGACGGCCTGACAACGGCTGCATATTCATGATTGAATGACGAGAGCAAGATTACGATGAAATTAAGAACAAGGAACGACGCCACTGGTTCAAGGTAGGTGGTATCACGAAGACGGCAAGACGACAATGTGATGTCGAGAGTGAAAAGACGCCAACAGTGAAAAAACAGCATGAAGACGATGACATCACGACAAAGATGTGACGACGACTGCATGATGAGAGCCAGATGTCGAAGTTACAATTATGACGATGGAACGGCCGCGATGGCATCCCGATGACGGTATGACAACGAATGCATGACAGCGATCCTATGACCTCGATGGAGCGACGAGGATGGCATGACAACGGCATGAGCACAAAGGGATGAAGACGAGTGTATGATGACAATAGCGTGACGGTGGCAGTATCACGAAACATGTATGACGACGCTGGCGGGACGGTATCCAGATCATGGAGCTCGAGTGACTGTGATGGCACGACCACGACGGCATTACCATGACAGTCTGAGAATGGATGCATGATATCGAAGTTCTTACATTTGTGGCATGACAAGGGCAGCTTAATAACAACTGAATGACGACAGTATGATAATAATACAATGACAAAGCAACATTACCGTCAGTGGAATGACGAAGGTGGTATGAAAACAATGGAATTACGTTACTGAAGAGATGACAATGATGGAATGAGCTGGAATGAGGACGAAGCAATGTCCACGATGGGATCACGACCCCGAACACAGACCTAGTGGCCCACGTTATTAGGCAACTTGGACCACTCGAGTCGGAGTGGAAGGCGTGACGACGACACTATCAAGAGAGTCAAATCTCGAAGCTGGAATGACGACGATTGAACGACTACGACTGCATCACTATGGCGGTGTGACCCCATGTGCGTGACGACTGTATGAGGACGATGGCGTGATGACGACAGCATGAAGAGTGCTAAGTGACAAAGCTCAAATGACGGCGATGCAAAGACCGTGACGGCATTCCGACCACGAGCCATACCAGCGGTCCACGCTATTATACAACTTTGGTAACTGGGTCGAGATGGAAGGTTTGATGACGACGGCATGACAGCAATAATGTCACGAAGGTGGTATAACGATGATTTAGCAACTATGACAGCGTCACTATGGCGGTAGGACAACGAATGCACGAAGACTCTGACGACGATGGCATGCCAACGGCGGTATGAAGAGTGTCGGATGTCAAAGTTCGAATAACGGCGATGCAAAACCACCTCTATGCCACCAGGACCACGAGCTCGTATTTAGTGGGCAAATGTGAACCTTTGCCTTTATTCTTCTCGAAAGATCTCTTATGATGCATGTGGCTATGAGGTAAAGTTACATTACTCGAGCTCAGTTCTTCTCTGCTCATTGTAACGAACACAATAACTTTTATTATCCATATTTATCTTGCATGAAGTGACACGGACACTAAAAATGCAGAGGATGATTGTGTCGATTTGTTAATAATAAGAGAGGGATGCTAATTAAAGAACTAGAGGAATTAGTAAAATGCTAACACAAATATATCAACATTCTGACCCCAAGTATTAAATAATTGTTCTTTTCACTTTATAACGACGTCATGTTCTTGAGTTATACTGAAGCCGGGGGCACTGAATAAATGTGCTGCATGAGTATTTAACTTAGTATAATGAAGCGCGCAGAAAACTATTTCAAATTAGATTGAAAACGTAAAACGAGATAGGTTGACAAGGATAGTGAAGGGCACATTTGGAGTCAAAAGACGTGATGATGATGATTATTGTGGTTTATTGGCGCAAGGGCCAGATGTGGCCAAAGAGCGCCAAGACGATGGTAATGACTTGTTTCTGGTATATGAATAGTCAATTACATGAACATTCGATGTGGCATGGCTGTAAAGGGGCCTAAAAACAGTCGCTGTAAAGAGCGTAAAATCTATACGTAATAAGATTATGGCAATGACTAATGATGTGTACTATAGACATGAATATCCATTGCAAAAGAATGATATGACTTACAAAAATATTACAGATGCAGGAATTGGCCAGAAGCACAAGTGCCTAAACAGAGCCCTTGAGACACAAGAGCTTGTAGGCATGTGCTATAAAAAAACTATCACAGCAACATCCTCTTGAGAGAGGATGCGCTACGAACATACTGGGCTAATAACATGTAGCACAACATCTTCCAAGTATGCGAGGACTGCTTTGATGTTAAAGAGCGGTTCTTTACCAAGAAACATGGCGGGATGCAGAGGAACACAAGAGCGATATGCTAGAGGAAAGTGTTTCTTTCTTTCTCTTTCGGCTTCCCGACACTCCAGGAGGACGTGAAGGACGGTGAGCCTGTCTCCACATCTACCACAGGTTGGAGGATCATGACCATTCAGTAAAAAATTGTGGGTGCCGTAGGTGTGTCCTATTCTGAGACGACAGAATAGGACATCAGTTCGTCGTGTTTTTGTTACGGAGGGCCAGTAACCTAACTGTGGCTTAATCAAATGAAGCTTATTACTTGTTTCTGCGTCCCACAAGCGTTGCCAGTGGCTTCGCAGTTTCTTTCGCAAGAAAGGTTTCAAATCTGTTGCAGGAACAGCAGCTGTAGGGTTAATAGCGGATGTTGTGACTGATGTGGCCATTTGGTCGGCAAGAACATTGCCCTCGATGCCTCGATGCCCAGGCACCCAGCATATAATGACATGTTGGTTAGTTGTGGCATTGAAGAAGAGCTGAACAAAAAAAATAAAAAGAATAAGAGACATTAAGAAGTATATAAAAAAGAGCTGCCAAACAAAAAAATAACGCGTAGAAAAGAAAAGTGACAAAGAAAGGAACGAGACAAACAAGCAGCAAATTGTAATACGGCGTGCATGGGCGCGGAACACATCGTATGAAGCGGGCTTCATTTGTTCCGCAACGTTGCGCAACCGTGGCCTCGTCAACTGCTCGTAAACATCCCGCGCCACATCGCCAAACAAGAAAGAACAGCCGACAGCTACTCGACGCAGACAGCAAGCCCCCGTATCTTCGCACTTTAGATATCCCGTGGGAGGTTCCCGTGGTTTTCCGATACAGTTTCCCTGTGAATGCTTCGTTGTTCGCGAAGCCTTGATTGTATCGTTCGTACATTACTTCCGGTTCTCACACACTGGTGGTCAATACCGGAGGCTGACAGAATGAATGAATGTGGAACAAAACTGAACGAAGCGATGTTTACATCGGGGGCGACGCACGACAATTGCGCGTAGAGAGCAGTTCGAGCAAAGAGTGATTGTCCAACCAAAGTGGCATTGCAGAAGTGACAGGAGACGCTTCATTGCCGTCGACATTTACGGATTCATTGGACCAACTTTTATTGCATTGTCGCGCAAGAGTTCTTTGGTGCGCGTTGTATTGAGAGCAATGGCGTCCCGGCGCGCGTTGGGAATGACAGCTCCATAGGTGCCTGACTCATTGTTGTCGAGTGATATGTACCCTCATCTATAGATAACCGACAGTTCTTTCAACGACGCCTGTCCGCGACTCCACCTCATTTCGCCTGACTGTCGGCCCTTGTCCATGAGTTGTCATCATGAACGTATCGCTAAACTACGCTTATTGACGGTTATTGTGCTGATATATAAGCGTTCACATCTTGGACATTATTCTACAACACAGAACAGGAACAGCAGAAGAAACATGCGCCCAAATTTCGTGATCACTGGCGCATTATCGCTGCGTAACTCCACAAAACGTAAGCACCATTCCACAACAAGTAAAGTTAACACAGCTTGTTCTTTTCCGATGCTCTTCATTGGAAGTACATGCATACCTGAAACAATAAAATGACTAGTGTATTAAATAATTATTTAGCTATTGGTTTTTTCAACCACCCAGAACTGAAACTTTTCTACAGCGCATCAAAAATGTACCATGGGCTTTGCGTTAAGGCTTCCGCGCCTAATTATGTATTTTATGCTATGAAACTCAGCCTGTCAGCAATGATCTTTGATGATGATGATATGTAATGGTGCAAGGGCCCCGTCAGGCCAAAGAGCGCCATGCAAGTGATTATCCATATTGTCACGTAGTAGTGACGCTTAAGTAAACAGTCGTAAAACTGTGTAAGAAGAAACTGATTCTTTATTGGGCGAACCTGTGGCCACAAAAGCAAGCTACACTCAAAGCACAACGAAAGCGGCGAACAGTCGGCGGTCGTCGAAAATCTGATCAGCGGCGAAGCGCGTCAGCTTTTATACCTGAGTCATCGAAGGTTCCAGATTAATCCCTGATGCCCGCGTGTCTTCCAGAAAGTTCTAGACAATTCGCGTCGGTCATACAATCAGATAACATAAGCGTCGGTGAAAACAGGCAACGGAAAGAAGCATCGATAACGTTCTAGAAACTTCAGATACAGGCGCGTCCTGCGCCGAGCGATAACGTTTAACATTTGTTAGCCGGTGGAAAGCGGCCACCGGTGAAAGATAAACATGTATACGTGTCAATATTTAATAGAACAGTAAAGTGGAAAGGATTGATGAAACATGGCTGTATATGGGCCTCAATGTAGAATCGCTGTGCAGTGCGTAAAACATAAATGTATTTAATTGTGACAATGGCTTCAAAGTGTCCTGTGAAACGTAAACATGTTTTGAAGGAATGATTTTCTAAAAGATGTAAGTGCTGGTGGCACTGCTGCCTCATCAGGAACCTTATGTGCAAGGCTTTGTAGGCACGTGCCACAAAAATACTAGTATCGCAGCAGTAGTCTCAGTTGAGAGGCCATGCTACGAATTTATCGGGCGTAGAACTTGTAGTGAGTCAACATCATGTAAATAGTTTAAAAGCCATTTGATGCTGAAAAATGAGTCCACATGAAGGAACATTGCTGGATGAAGAGGAAGGTTCTGTCTGTAAGCTAGAGGAAAGTGCATTTTTCTTTCAGCTTCTGATTCCCGGCAATCCACCAGGACATGTAGTACGGTCAGCGTCTCTCCACATTTAGGGCAGATGGGAAGTTCAGCACCAGACAGCAAGTAAGATTGGGTCCCGTAGGTATGTCCTATCCTAAGTTGATAAAGAATTATTTCAGTTCGCCGTATATTTGTTCTTGGTCACCAAATACCCAACTGAGGCTAAATTAAATGAAGCTTATTCGACGTTTCAGTGTTCCACATTTGCTGCCAGTATGTCCAATTTTTTTTTGTGGAGAATAGGTTTCAAGTCTGTCACAGGGACAGATATTAAAGTGTTGCTCACTTTCGCTGTAAGAGATGTGGCCATCTGGTTTGCCAGGATGTTCGCCTCGATGCCTCTGTGGCCAGGCACCCAGCAGATCACAGCAAGCTGGTTAGATATGTATGCAGTGCACAGAAATGAATAAAGCTCGTTGAGTACAGGGTTATTCAGCAGCGGTGGGGCTGTCCAAAGTCATTTTGGCGCAATTTCTGGAGCAGGTCAAAATGTGTATTGGAGCAGTTTGGAGCAGACAAAATAGCATCTTGGAGCAGCTTGCAGCAGCCTAAATTTCATTTTGGAGCAATTTGTAGCAGATAAAATTTCATTTTGACGCAGTTTGGAGAAGGCCAATCTGAATTTTGGTGGAATAATGGAATACAGCAGCGCACTTCGTAACCACGATGAAACATATAATAAACCAACAGGAAGCTCGTAGTGGAAGCGCACTTCGTAGCTACAGCGTACTAGAATATGGAAGAAGGGGTCGAGCGGCGGCTCGGCGCATGCTTTCCTGTAAAGCCGGAGACATCGGTTGCACAAGGATCAAACAATATATTTCCTCGTCTACGTTAATGACGATAGCGGAAAATGTTCTCAAATTATGCGGTCCAATCGATGCTGTAACATAATTTGTGTCACCGTATGTCGCCGCAGACCAATAGAGCCGCAATCAACCCTGGGCTGGTATAATGTAAAACTATTCCAATCTGTTTTTGTTGCGATAGCAATTATATGGACACTCCAGGCGCATTTCTGGCGTCGCCATCGCCGTGATGTTTCATACAAAGTTCAGGGGAGATAGCGCTGTATACTGTATGTGCGAGTGTAAGCGTGAGGATGAGCCGACGAGGGTGAGCTGACGAGGGCGGCTAGATCTCGCGCGCGCAGGGAGGAAACCGGCGACGAAGCGCGCCATCTTCCATTGCACGCAAACCATCGGGGGGAGAGGGAGAGGCTCACTCCAGTATTTTCATAGCGAATTTCTGCGCTAATCGAGTGAGATGTGTTCACGTTTCCTTGTGGGCGCGTAACACCATGCCTAATTGTTAATTTAGTGAGTGAACACATGTTTACAAGTTTATACAACCGATAAAATTACTATTCTTGCTTCTTATAGCTGTCTACTAATTTGTTATCGCAATCGATGCTTCGACTTTCGGGCGATACTGCGACGTTTTATTTCAAATCCGCTATTAGCCCTTCAAGACATGTAGGCCAAAAGGGCTCACGCCTCGCCCATATGGGCATAAAAACAGATTTAAATAGTTCTACGTTATACCGGCCCTGGGGACGCAGACGCCCGCCCGCTTCACCCACTGCAGCGGGTGCCTCCGAAGCATCTGGTTCTCTTGCAGCGCTCTCAGCCTACTTTTTGTTGTTTTGCACCTCAGCTAGGGAGCGCTGCGCCGCTCGGCCCACTAAACCGTATTCTAGTACACTCTAAACACAGCCGCCCTAGCTGTTCCGACAGCAGCGACAATAGCCAGCAGTGGCAGCGCGCGTGCCTGCCACTTGCCGGAAGCGCTGAAAAGTCCAGTGTTATAAGCGCGAAAATTACGAGAAACTCTGCGGGAGGTGCCGTCTCGCGGTGTTCGTAATGTGAATGCTCACACTCTTTTTCGGAGATCAAATCCGCTCGCTGTTCGCGGCCACTGGCGAAGCCGTTCTGGCACAGCGTGGCGCAATTTCGGTCAATTTTCTGTGTTTGGCGCAGTTTGGCGTAGGAATTTGCTGCTGTATCAAAAATTTGCAATCGGAGCAGGAGTCCCACCCCTGTTATTGTATTTGCGGAGTGACATTAAGGACCTTACTACATTCGAAGAGTTCTTTGTTCTTTGTTCAGGGGTATTTGCTGTCCACAGAGTCCTACACAAGGATCTGAAATCCCGCCTCTCTTTCTTGTGAAAAGAACACAAGAACTTTTGTGCGGGTTAACTTTAAACCAGTTTTCGTCTGCCCACTTGGACACCTTGTTCAAGCCCTGCTGTACCTGTCTCTCGCACACTTCGAAGTTCCAGCACTTGAAACATATTTGTATGTCGTCCACGTAGATGAAATAAAAAAATCCCGGTAGTAATGAGGCACGGAGAGTGTCCAGCTTCACGATAGTGTGCAGCTGAGCACGCCTCCCTGGGTACACCAGTTTCCTGTATAAATGAGAGTGCCAATACATTGCCGATTTTGACGCGGAAGGTACGATTAGATAGATTGTTTTCTATTAGGTTTAGCATAATGCCACGAATGCCCATTCCCGACAAGTCTCTCAAAATTCCGTAACGCCACGTTGTTTCATACGCCTTCTCCACATCGAGGAATATCGATAAAAAAGCTGTTTATGTACAAATGCGTCCCGGATATTTCCTTCAATGCGCACAAGATGATCAGTTGTCGACCGCCCTTCTCTAAAGCCACACGGATAGGGATCAAGGATTTTGTTCAGTTCAAGGAAATGCATGAGTTGTCGAATAATCATTTTTTCAAGAAGCTTACACAGGCAACTTGTGAGAGCAATCAGGGGGTAACTTGCTGCCGAGGAAGGATAGTTACCTTGATTCAATACAGGAACCAGAATCGCTTTTTTCCATGCGGACGGAAGATACCCGGCGTCCCAAATAATGTTGAAAAGTGCGAGTAGTGTCAGTTGTGTATCAGTGTGTGTATACGTTCTTAATTATGTCATACATGATTCTGTCAAGTACCGGTGCAGAGCTCTCAGATGCGATCAAGGCAGCTCTCACCTCGGTAATACTGATAGGACGGTTATACTGTTCGTTCTGTCGGCATTTGCGTACGAATGACTTACATTCTTCTAACAGCTTATATTTAAGAAAGGATTGCGAATAATTGATTGAGCTTGAAATGCGCTCGAAATGCTCCCCAATAGAGTCTGCCTGGTCCTGCAAGGTATTACCTTGGTCATTGTCACAGCTCGTTTATGGAAAGCGACTTAAAGTAATATCGCTATCCATGTTTTGCATTTAAATGAAGGATGAGAGCGTTTGATCTCAGATGTGAAAGAAGATTATATATTTACATAAAGAAAGCGGAAACATAACACACTCAAACATAGGAAAATAGATGAAGAGCACTCAATACTGTTTATGACAAACACGGTTCTCATTAACTAAGGTCACCGCCATTCTAATACTACAGTTGTTGGGTGTGTCCGACTAATACAAGCACAGTAGAATGAAAGCGGGTTGCGGCTCACCAACAGTTCGGGCACACGGTCGCGTCGGTGAAGAACACCGAGCAGTCGTCGAAGGAAGGCACTGGTCGCTCCATGAGCGAACTCCAGGTTGTCACGAGAAGGGACCTTCTGCTGGCTCAGGAGGTTAGGCAGTCCAGCCTGTAGTAATCTGGAAGGTCGAGCCCGTAGCCCGAGAGCTCCCTGCAGTCACGCGGTGGGACCTTGTCCTAGCTCAGGAGGCTGGGCAGGTTCTACCAGTAGGAGTATGTAAGCTCGGGCCCACGGCCCGACGGCTTTCTCCCGCTACCGGTAGACGCTGACTTTTTCGGCGCTCGCTTGCGTCTGAACACCACCACGCCGTTCTAGGTCTCCCCCACATCTCTTCTTCGTTCTTCCTTTTCTCCTACGTCACCCATCGTGTACGGCCCCTAATGGTCACGCTCTTTTTAGTATTTTGTTTGAACGGCGCGTCAGATCTCACGCTCGTCGCTTCTTCGTCGTCGGCTTCTTGCGCTCACCCATTCCCTCTTGATGTTGTCTTCGCCACAGCGCACTCTCTTTACCTACGACACTAGCTTCGCGCACTGTCACAACAGTCATTCACCAGAGGCAACAGGTGGATTTGTTGCCCCTTTAACTTTCTTAAGCCGTTCCACAGTTTTGTCTCCTCTGTGTATGAATTTATACACGATAGAAACAACACCCAGCTTTATCTCTTTGCCTTACGTCTCGTCCGCCTTCCCTGCGATTTAATGTGGTTAAATTGAATTATATTTGCTGCATTTGGCGATCTACGCAATATGTCTCATGCTTTGTTTTGCCTCTTTCGTGCCTCTCCACAGTCTTTGTTCCAGCAGGGAACACGTCTTTTAAGTGAACCACCATTCGTTTGTGGGATAGACTTTTCAGCAACATCAATAACAAAAGCGGTAAAATATGCCACAGCATCATTGATACTAAAATTGTTTATAAAATGTCGTGGTAAATAAGTTAATTCGTTAAAATGCCCCCTAGTCAGCGGATGCTAATTTCCATCGAGGAATATTGGGAGGGTTATCGTGCTGCGTTATTAATTTTGATGTTACAGGGAAGTGGTCACTTCCAAAAGAATTTTTGATGACATTTCATTCGAGTTCAGGCAGAAGGGATGCGGATCCAAGTGCAAGATCTATCGATGAATACGAATCGAGCTGGGCGTTATAATAGGTCGGCTCCCTGTTATTAAAGAGACAGGCACCAGAGGTCCTAAGAAAATTTTCAATGAGTTGACCTCTCGCGTCGCATCGGGAGTCTTCCCACAACGTGTTGTGAGCATTGAAATCACCTACGAGTAGGTAGGGTTCCGGCAGTTGATCTATGAGGTTATAAAAATATGCTTTGATGAGGTTATAGCTTGGGGGTATACATATAGAACAAACAGTTACCAGCTTAGTGAAAAGGACTACCCTAACTGACACTGCCTCAAGGGGTGTTTGTAAGGCTACATGATGACAAGCTACAGACTTGTCTGCAGCGATTGCTACACCGCCACAGGAGGCGTTAACCTCGTCACGGTCTTTTCGGAAGATGGTGTACTGGCGAATAAACTTGTTTGTGTGTTTCAGATGTGTCTCTTGAGCACGCAGCAATTTTGGATTAAGTTTATGATGATGATGATTATTGTGGTTTATTGGCGCAAGGGCCAGATGTGGCCAAAGAGCACCAAGACGATGGTAATGGCTTGTTAGTGGTAGATCAATAGGGAAATATATGAACATTACATGTGGCATGGCTGTAAAGGGGCCTAAAATCAGTCGCTGTAAAGTGCGTAAAATCTATACGTAATAAGATTATGGCAATGACTGATTATGTGTACTGTAGACGTGAACAATGCATTGCGAAGGAATGATACGATACGACTTTCAAAATATTAAAGATACAAGAATTGGCAAGAAGCACAAGTGCCTAAACAGAGCCCTTGAAACACAAGGGCCTGGAGGCATGTGCTATAAAAAATTATCACAGCAACATCCTCTGGAGAGAGGATGCGCTACGAACTTATTGGGCTAATAACATGTAGCAGAACATCTTTCAAGAATGCGAGGACTGCGTTGGTGTTAAAAAGCGGTTCTTTACCAAGAAACATAGCGGGATGCGGAGGGACACAGTAGCGATATGCGAGAGGAAAATGTTTCTTTCTTTCTCTTTCGGCTTCCCGGCACTCCAGGAGGACGTGGAGGACGGTGAGCCTCTCGCCACATCTACCACATGTTGGAGGATCATTACCATTCAATACAAAATTGTGAGTGCCATGTGTGTGTCCTATTCTGAGACGACAGAATAGGACATCAGTTCGTCGTGTTTTAGTTGTACAGGGCCAGAACCCTCACTGTGGCTTAATCATGTGGAGCTTATTATTTGCTTCGGCGTCCCACAAGCGTTGCCAGTGGTTTCGCAGTTTCGTTCGCAAAAAAAAGGCTTGAGATTTGTGGCAGGAATTGCAGCGGTAAGATTACTAGCTTGAGATTTAATTGATGTGGCCACTTTGTCTGCTAGCTCATTACCCTGAATGCCCCTATGGCCAGGAACCCAGCATATTGTGACATGTCTACCAGATGAATAAATATTGCACAAGTACGTGTAAAGCTCAATAAAAACAGGATTTTTGTGTATTCTTACAGACATTAGTGCCTTTACGACACCTAAGGAGTCCGTGAAAATTATTGCATTCTGTAGTTTTAATTTCTGAATTTGTTTAACGGCAGACAGCACTGCATAGGCTTCTGCAGCAAAGATACTTGTATAAGGATTCAATACATTCGATTCATAGAAAGATGGACCGATTGCCGCGTAAGATACGCCATCATGCGACTTTGATGCGTCGGTGTAGAATTCAGAACACGAATACTTAGATTGGACTTCACGGAAATGAATTCGAATTTCGAGGTCTGCTGCGTGCTTTGTAATTTTTACAAAAGATGTATCGCATTCTATCACCTGCCACTCCCAAGGCGGTGGCAGCTTAGCTGGAGACATTATGCGATGTTCGAGGAGTGAGACATCCATTTCAATGCAATGTGTCATTTTGAAACGGCCGTGTCGCGCTTTGTCTCATCGCTTTAAGCACGTTTTTCCGCTCTCGGATTTGGTGGCGTGCGCTTCCCAAGCGTGTTGTGTGTCTGAGTCACTCGTGACGGGTGGTGCAGTTACTAAAAAGACTCCTAAAGGCGCGCGCGCCGCTGAAAAGAAGCCATGACGTCGGGCGTGGAGCAGGGACATGTTTGGCGTGCTGCGTGGCCGCTGCGACGAGACGCATTGACGATGGCCAATGGTAAAAGTTCTTCGCTTACCTGAGAGTGGTGAGCATCGTTTGTTGTGACTGCTGTAATGAATGCCGAAGACAGCAATAAATGTGACCTAGGTAAGCAATGCTTCCTGTTCAACTATTTATTTGCTGGTGTGTGTCTGTCGTAAATTTCACCGTCAATTCATACTCATGCTCGCACTTTTCAGTTTTATTTAAGTAAACTACTTGCTCGTTTTATAAACAATGTTGTTTAATATTTTTTATCACTATCAGTCACCTTGTTGGTTATTCTTAAATTTTATGTGACACTCTTGTGCGGACGCACAACATTGACCTCATGCATGGAACTGGTGTTTTGTGCTGATATTCAGTTTGTAATAACTTGACATTGCGTTTTGACTGTGAAACTGTCACTTTATTGTGGTGTTGTCTTTTGTACTTGTACTGGAGGGGAGTACGAACTGACTTGAGAATTCATTTTTGTTCAGTTTTTTATTCTTTAATTTTTATTGTTACCGACATTTCCTAGACAGAAGAGTATATTCACCTTAGGCGTGTTTAATTATTTGTTCTGTGGTAGTTTTTCATCTGTTTGTGGTTTATTTATGTCTCTTTCATTACATGGTAATAGCTGTTGTTTGCAGGGGACGCTAACAAGTAACTATGAGATTGTAAGATTACTTTTTTGTCGTTGTAGGCTCCACTACACAGCGAGGAGATCGGAGAATTAGCAACTGACATACTAGCACCAAAGAGACATGATTGTGCTCGCAACAGGGATGAGATCGTCCTCTTCGTGGAAGTCTAAAACTTATATGTATTTGTATTTGAACATATTGTACACGAACCTTCAACATTTATCTTTTTTTGCCCCATTCCTCGTGATGCCGTTGAAATTTGTGTTGCCAGGGAGCGCGGTACTCAGAGGTTTTTTTCATTATTGCTTCATGGCCGTGAAGAAGAAAGCAGACCAAAGCAAAATGTAATTTTGCTTGTGAAGGGAAAGCTTTGAGTTACCTTGTTTTGTATATGCAAATAAAGTAATCATGACATTTTCACTAAATGTTTTGTGTCAGCTTTCTTTCTCACAGCTGCTACTCACATCATTACCAGAATGTGGGTGCTGCTCTATAATTGAAATGTGCTGCCTTTTCAGATATACTTTACACTTGTGCAAAATATAATTATTAGAAATCTCACTATCATGGGATGACGACATGATACTTCTTGCAAAAAAATTTCAACATGGCCCGCAGGAAAGAAATATGTTGTGAGACGAACCTGTATACGATGCATTCACCTATACAAAAGCAACATACTGTGCATTTCATTAATTATTTTGTGTCTTGCACATTTAATCCAAAATTACCAAGTATGTGCCAGCTTATTTCAATAGGTACAACTGTCTTGATGCATCGTGCATTATACTAATTCCTGGAAGCTGCCTTGTAAATGACCTGCGCTGTGAAATAGCAAGGTGGCAAAGGTTTACACGTTGTTAACCATGTCTGTCCTTGAATATTAAAAAAGGGAGAATTTGAGACGAAATGTTGATTTCTGCGGAACAAGTTTTATAGTCATCGCAACGGAATTTCAGCAATAATCATTAGTACGAATATTACCGATGTTTGACTGATTAGCATCTAAATAAACAATCGTGGTTAACGGCAGAGCTGGTCAATCAGCACTCCATATCCGGTTGCTGGAAGCATTCTGCCACAGAGTAATCTCAAAAACACATACTGCGAACATGCCATAAAATGCATTGCTGTTCCAGTTGAGATATTTACAGAATTTTGCAGCAAACATGCCATAAAATGCATTGCTGTTCTAGCTGAGATATTTACATAATTTTGCTGCAGGTTGTGCAGAAAGAATAACTGAAACAGCAACGCACTTCATTGCAGATTCAATTTCTCTAAATTGGTGCCAGGTACAATTATGGCAAATCGGTATTCTTTCAGTACTGGCTGCCTTCAATATGCAATTACATGCCCCCAAAGAAATGAAAAAAGCTAATTAGTAAAATTTTGCCTCCAAATGTATTGATTATCGTGCAAATGCTGTCTGTCGCCGCTATGAAGTTTTCACAGCAATAAAATGTCATTTTGTCTCTAGTCCTGAATATTTTTTTAGTTTTCGACAATTAGTCATGTCCAAGAAATTAGGGCATAACCCCTGCGGCCATTTTTAGGAACCTTTTTTTGTAATCTTTCGTATAGGCATCCAGTCTTGCACGTTGTCACCCGCGCGTCCTTCTGCGCATGCACATGAATTTTGCACATTGCTCTTTTGGCCACCCATTGAACTTCACTGCAGGGCAGTAGCGTAACTCACTGAGCAGTGTTTTCAGAAAAATTGTATTTCGGAAGATCAGCCAAAGTTCAACAACTTTCCGTTAGCTACGTCGAAAGGATACCTTTTTCCGATAACATAAGCTTTTATAACACTTAGTCGTAATGTCCCTGCTGAGTTATAGCAGTGCTTTAACCTTTACCAAAGCGCTAATATAACGCAGCAGAGAAGTTATGACTAAGTGCCTTAAATGCCTATATTTTCAGAAGCGAGTATCCTCCTGACGTTGGCAACCGAAAGTTCTAAAAATTCTGCCGATCACTTGAAGTAGAATTTTTATGAAGTTCTGCTCAGTGAGTTGCGCTAGTGCATTGCGGTGAAATTTGGTGGTTCGCCGAAGAACCAATGTCCTAAATTCATGGACATGCGCTGAAGGACGCACGTGTGAAGCCTTGCAAGAATGTACGTCTACACTAAAGGTTACATACATAAAGGCTACGTGTACCTATACTAAAGGTTACTATACAGTAACCTTTAGTATAGGATACGTAGTCTTTTATTTTATAGGTGCACAAAATTGTGAGAATATGCCCCTTTATTAAACGTCACTTAAGTAAAGGTTACAATTTTATGTCCAACTTATAGGTTACACATTTCTGAGAGTATGCCCTTTATTAAAGGTTACTTAAATAAAGGTTACTGTGTAACTTTTCTTTATAGGTGCACAAATTTGTGAGAATATACCCCTTTAGTAAACGTTACCGTGCTAAGAGTGTACGGCCATGGTCCAAGGATCTAAGGTAAGCTTAGAGTCAAGTATGATGCCTAAAAACTTGTGTTCTTTTTTCACGGGTATTTGCTCTGCACACAGTCCTACACAAGGATCTGGGATCAGGCCTCTCTTTTTTGTGAAAAGAACACAATAACTTTTGTGGGGGTTTACTTTGAACCCGTTTTCGTCTGCCCACTTAGACACTTTGTTCAACCCCTGCTGTACCTGTCTCTCGCACGCGGCCAGGTTACAGGACTTGAAGCCAATTTGTATATCGTCCACGTAGATGGAATAAAAAATAGCTGGTGGTAGTGAAGCTCGAAGTGTGTTCATTTTGACGATAAAGAGCGCGCAACTGAGCACGCCTCCCTGGGGTACACCAGTTTCCTGTATAAATGGCCGCGACAGTGCGTTACCTATTTTAACCCGGTATGTGCGGTTGTGTAGGTAGCTTTCAATGATGGTTAACATATTACCGCGGATTCCCATTGCCGACAGATCGCGTAGGATTCCGTAACGCCAGGTTGTATCGTACGCCTTTTCCATATCGAGAAACACGGACAAGAAATATTGTTTATTTATGAAGGCATCACGAATATTTGCTTCGATGCTCACGAGATGGTCGGTTGTAGACCGTCCTTCTCTGAAGCCGCACTGATACCTATCAAGAATTTTGTTTGACTCAAGGAAGTGTAAAAGGCGACGGTTTATCATTTTTTTCAAAGAGTTTGCCAATACAACTTGTGAGGGCTATTGGGCGGTAACTTGTTACTAATGTGGGGTCTTTAATTGTTTCAAAATTGGAACCACAATGGATTCTTTCCATGCAGTAGGTAGGTACCCGGCAGTCCATATAGCATTGAAAAGTGCGAGTAGCGTTATTTGAGTTTCACTGTGGATGTGTTTGATCATGTCGTACATGATCCTGTCAGGTCCAGGTGCGGAGCTCCGACATGCAGTCAAGGAGGCCCTCAATTCGGCGATGTTAAAAGGCATGTTAAAGGGTTCGTTCTGTCTGCATTTGCGGTCAATAGTCTTGCGTTCTGCGATTTGTTTGTGTTTTAGGAATGCCTCGGAGTAATTATTCGAACTAAATACGCGCTCAAAGTGTTCGCCAAGAGCGTCAGATTGGTCTTCTAAGCTGTTCGCTTCGTCGTTCACTAGCGGCAACGGATGGATTTATTTTCCCTTTAGCCTCATTACCTGTCCCATACTTTTGCCTCTTGAGTATACGAGTTGATACCTGAGAGAAATCTCTCCCAACTTGCCCTCTTAGCCTGTCTTCGCGTTCTTCTTCCCTGGTATTTAACATATTAAATTCTATTAGATTTTCAGCTGTAGGACATTCACGTAGTTTGCCCCAAGCTTTATTTTGTCTCCTCCGTGCCTGTCTGCAATCGTCATTCCACCAGGGGACCCGTCTTTTGAATGAAGTGCCACTTGTTTCAGGAATAAACTTCCCAGCGGCGTCAATGATAAAAGCAGTAAAATATGATACGGCATGATCTATAGTAAAATTGTTCATAAAATCGCGTGATAAATACGTAGATTTTCTAAAGCATTCCCAGTCAGCTGAGGCCAGTTTCCAGCGAGGGACATGGGGAAGAGAGTCATGTTCGGTTACTAAGTTTATGGTTACTGGGAAATGATCACTTCCGAATGGATTTTTAATTACACGCCTTTCTAAATCAGGGAAAAGGGAGGCAGAGCCAATTGACAGGTCTATTGATGAATATGAACTATGGTGGATATTGTAACATGTTGGTTCCTTCTTATTAAAGAGGCACGCACCAGAGTTAACAAGGAAGTTTTCAATGAGTCGACCTCTCGCGTCACATCGGGAGTCTCCCCAAAGAGTATGATGAGCATTAGAATCACCAGTGATAATGTATGGTTCTGGGAGCTAGTCGATGAGGCTGTAAAATTCTGTTTTACTGAAGTGATGGTTGGGTGGTATGTAAATGGCGCAAATCGTTATAAGCTTGTTAAATAAAATTGCTCGCACAGATACAGCTCCGAGAGGCGTGTGGAGGGCAAACTGTTGGCAAGCAACAGACTTATTTACAGCTGTGGCTACACCTCCGGACAAGGGAGAAGCGTTGTGACGATCTTTACGGAAAATGGCATATTGCTTGAGAAAGTTGGACTGTGTAGGTTTTAAGTGTGTTTCTTGGACACACAGCACCTTCGGATTAAATTTATATATGAGTTCTGTGATGTCGTCGAGGTTGCACTGTAGAATCTGTGTGGCCATGTTGCAGACAATGTTTGTGCTGTGTGTCTCGTGTAAAAACACTAACTTAACTTACAGAGCCCTTGTCGGGCCCTGTGATGCGGGCTTTTTCTTTTTTGGAGCGGTCGAGAGATTCTCCTTTGGCCGCTCCTTTGGAGCTGGTTGCGCCGTCTGGCTGGAAGATGTGTCCATCGGCTCTTGCGGAGCGCTGGACACCAGCTCTTGAGAGCGGTTTATTCGCAGTGAAGGCCTCTTCTCGAGGGACAAGACCTTGGAGGTCACCAGCCCGGAGGTGGATTGCCCCTTCTGTTGGGGTGGCGGAGCAGCGCTAGCTGCAGTCGCCGAGGGGGCAGATGGCTTCACTGCCGGCTCACTACGCGTGGGCCGGACAGCATCCGGAAGCCGCTGCGACCCTGCCCCTTGACGCGTGACATCGGCAAAGCTGGTTTTAGACAGGTAGGTCACCCGCCTTCGTGCCTCTTTGAAAGTTATGTTTTCTTTTACCTTAATTGTCACTATTTCCTTTTCTTTTTCCAGGATGGGCACGACCGCGAGTATGCGGCGTGCTCCCCATCACAGTGAACACAATGTAGAGAACTTGCACAAGACTCAGAGGAGTGACGAAGCTTGATGTACCCGGCCTCGATGGACTCGGGCAGGACAATTGAGTTGAAAGTAAGTATTAGATGCTTGGTCAGGAGTTCTTTGCCATCTCGCCTCATTTTAATCCGTTTAACATTGATGACATTCTGATCACTGAAACCCTCAAGGAGTTCAGCCTCACTCAGCTGCAACAGGTCATCATCTGAGACAACGCCACGGGTGGTATTCATAGTACGGTGTGGGGTTAGTGTTAATTGGGCATCTCCAAATGACACTAGATTGGGCAGTTTCTAGTATTGTTTGAGATCACGGAGTTGCAAGAGGAGATCCCCGCTTGCCATCCTAGATGCTTTGTAGCCTGGTCCAAAAATATCAGTCAAAGACTTTAAAACAAGGAAAGGTGACATTGATCGTACCAATTTGTCTGAGGTTTCAGAGTGAATAACATGAAATCGGGGGAAATTCTGTGTTTGGCGTCCAAAAACTGGAACACATATTCGGTGCGCCCTCTTTTCAGACGGCGATCAGGGAGTAGGGGGAATTGCTCAGCCATAGGTATGGATTTTTTCGGCAGCGACGCCAGCCACCCACCATGGAGCCCAACGAGGGGATGCTGCAGAACCTGGAGAAGACAGGTCCTGCAAAACGCCAGCTGTACGCCACTACTATAACCAAATACGTATAACCAAGGGTGGTTATAACAGACAAGGTTAACCCTTGCCACCAGGAATGTTGGAAGTAAATGGAAGAGAAAAGAAGACAGGAAAGATTAAAGGTGAGCGAGAAAGACGAAGATTGAAGAGAAGGACAGGAAAAAAGTCACAGCTTATCTACGGGGTGCATGATGATGAGTGGGGAGAAGCTCCGGGGGATCATTTGGGTAAACCACAGCTACGGACGAGAGATAAAGAGAGCGCGCGTCGGGAACGAACGCCCTTGTGCACCGCAACGCACCTAGCTACGGACGAGAGAGAAAAACGGCGGAAGTGTTCTCCGGAAGCCGGAAGCTGGCTTCCGGAACCGGAAGCGGAACCGGAAGTGGAAGTCGGCTTCCGGTTATACTATACATATACTTAATATGTATATATTTGCGTATACATACATATACGGACACACAACGCCATTTATTGAGCAATTTTTTTAACTAGAGGTGGCTACATACTACGACTACTACTACTACTACTACTACTACTACTACTACTACTACTTCTACTACTACTACTACTACACAGGAGGGAACGACCCGCACCCTAAGGAGCTTCGCCCCTAAAAGGCGACTGCCGATTTCCCCCGGGTGGGCCAGTCCGGGGGTGCCGTCTACGTGAAGCCGAGGCCGAAGAGGTGTGTTGCTTCCGCCGGGGGGCCATAAAGGTCCGAACACCCGGCATCGGCTCAACCCCCAGGATCCCCTTTTCCCCGGACACGGCCAAGCCGCGCACGGCTACACGCAGGAGGTTCCAACCCTCGTGTGCTCGAGTCCATGGTGTCGCAACACACCAAACGCCTGCTGAGGCAGACGCCCCTGCGGGATTAGGTTTATATAGGAGTTCCTTAACGTCATCGAGATTGTGGAGAAGACCCCTGACATTCCAATATAGTATTTATGTATATATAGTGAACGTGTTCTGTGCAGTGTGTTTAAGAGAGGAAATTTATGTTAGTCTAGGGCCCTTTCCGGACCCCGTGATGCAGGGTTAGTCTTTTTTGAAGCGCTCCCGAGAGCTGCGCTGATCCTTCGGCGTCTGAGACGCCGGTAGACTTGGTGACGTGTCCATTACCTCCGTCGACCCGCTGGATACCCGCTCGCGGCGTACGCTGGTGGGTGTTTCGGGTTTCTCTGCGCGAGCAGAGGCCCTAGGAGTAGTAGAGCCAGCAGGCACGGATTACAGCTGGCTCTTCTTGCTGGGGTACGAAACAGCACTAGCTGACTCCGCAGGGGGGGTGGGTGGCGCTACCGCCGGTCCACTTTGCTCGGTCTGAACAGCCGCCGAGAACCTTTGTGGCACTGCCCCCTGCCGCGCCACTTCGGAGAAAGAAGGCCCCACAAATGAAAGGCGTTTTCGTGCTTCTTTGAAGGAAATGTTTTCTTTTACGTCGTGCGTGTGTTTCTGGATTCATGTTTCGTGGCAGAGGATCCGCCCGTACGTTGTCTAACGTAGCCCAAGATGGCGGCGGAGTTGTTAAATCATGTGTCCCTGGTGGCCAATAGCCAAGTACACTGAGAAGAAAGAGCTCTGCCTTGAGGTTTGCTTTGTACATGTGTATGTTGTGTCTCATTTGCGACTTGACTGATGCCGTCGAAACTTCCCAACGGTGCGAACCCCACAATCCAGGCATTAGGTGAATATTTGGGGAAGCCAAGTGTTGTCTTGGCCAATTGGCGGGGGAGCCATTAGAGTTTGCTTTTCTGCGTCTTCGTAAGTCGTAAGTTGGGATATTGGCACATGACCCTGGGGATCGCCATTTATTTAATAATTCGTGAAACCTGGAGTTCCTTGAGGCCCCTGACCCTCCTTGTGACGCATTCAAGTAGCCGTTTGATTTGTAAGAGCTGTTTTGCGTAGTGACGTATCAATGCTAAAGCGCCGTCATTGTCTTGGATCGAGAAACGTAGCACCGTGATATGTTGTCTTTGCGGTATTGTAAGACCGTCTGCTGTAAGCTTGCGATCCTCTTCTACCAGAGAGCTCGTCCGGCTAGTGAAGACCAAGTGTTCAGATTTTGCGATGCTGACAGTTAGCCCTCACAAGGAAACGAATTGCTTAATGGTGTCCATGGGTTGCTGTAAAGTCTCTTGCAGTTGAGCTAGAAATCCTATACGCGCCCAGAGGGTGGGTGATGTGGTCGATATAAATCGTGTATAACAGGTATTCTATTTGCCGGAGTTTGTGTGAGAATTGGTTGAGTGCGAGTGAAAATAGGGTGGAGGACAGGACGAAGCCCTGCCGTACCCCTGTGGCCATATCGGCTTCATGCTATGACTTCGTTTACCTGCTCCCGAACCGTGCGATCAGTTAGGAAGGGAGGAAAAAGGGCAGAAGGAAAGGCCGGGAGGTTAACCAGTTTAGCACAACCGGTTTGCTACCCTACGCATGGGAGTTCCTGATCTACTAATAGAGGCGTTGTCCCGCTTGGATAATGCGCATACCTTCCATTACGGCATCGTGCAAAATGTTCCCGAACGCACCCTAATGTCGAGCCAAACAATGACTCCCAGTTGATTACTGCTTTTTTGTATATAATTGTCACTAAGAGAAAGCATGGCGTCTGGCGTTAATAAAGTTTGCGGAAACCCAGCACTCTGGCGTTCATCTCAGTGTTGGTCTGTTGGGCCGAGGGTATTGTCTGAAGAGCTATCTTTTCCACGGTTTTCTCCCAGCAGGAAGTGAGGGAAATGGAATATTGACTCGACATATAAGTCGCGGGCTTCCAAGGTATCGGCATAGCTAGTACTCTATGTCCTTTTACACCCAGAAGATTGTTCCGTGCTGCCATGCCTCAATTATCATCTACAATAAACATTGTTGGTATTCAAAACGTGTCGGATCAAGTGAATACCGTTCAAAACGAAATCAAGCGCTTGAATTTTAAAAATGAGCTAAAAAAATCCCCTTTTACAACAGCTGTGATGATCATATCTGCGGATGATTTATGCGGCGTGCCCAGCCAAGTGTCGAGAATTACGTCGAGATGTAATGACGCAGAAAACAGGTTGCGTCGTTCAAACCTTCCATTTTACGGTCTGAAGGACAATTGCCATGAATTCGGCTGCCTCTGAGCAGCGAATAATGAAGTTCAGTTCAGAGAAGCCGAATTACTCCTAATAAGCACACAGCTTGAGTGAGTTCACAGACTTATCAAGAGCCTAAATCATATTCCTAAATCATACCAATCAATATTGGTCTAGTGCGCGCATGCTTCCATGAGTCAGTGTCTTCCATACGCGAACATTCGTTTCCCGTGACAAGGAAATGGCCGTAATAATCTCGTGAAATTCAGAGACCTCGAACAATATAAATCTATCCGTAGAGAAACCACGCATTGATACCGCGAACTGGTACCGTCATGACTGTAAGACATGGTCACACCGTAGCCGTGAGCTCGGACAACAAAGAGCGTAGGAACAAAGAGATAGTGACTGGAACATTCTTATATTTATCACAACGTGGCTCCAACCTGACATTGCAAAACAAAAATTCGTTTCTTTTACTAACAAGTATAACTTGGACCGACAAGTTTGTAGTCATAGAAGAGGTTGCGGTGGTCTCCCCGCCTTTATAAGAATCTACATGTTTTGCAGCCAATATTTCAAATGTAAGAAAAAACTTAGCCGGCAGCCTGCAAAATTTGATGTACAAGAGTGCTACTAGACAAGTGTTATACCGCCTATATGACTCGAATGATTCCTTTATACAACAGTTGCATACTAGCGATAACAAAGTGATAGAGGTGTACAAGGTGGGCAGACTCTATAAATATTTTCGTAGGTGTTATCCTACCGCTAAGTGATTGTACGCAGCTGTCATCTTGTTTAAATTCTACACATTTCAAAACCCTACCTCTGAACTTTTCTCGGTTTTTATTTAAACAGTCTCATTGTTAGAATATATTATACCTATCACTGCACCTGGCCTTACGACATATAGTGATCACAAACCACCTGAACTAAACCAGAACTAAATATTTATATTCAGCCAACTTCTCAGGCGTTACAAAAGAAGGTTAGGAATTTCAATAAAGCTAACTACCATGCAATTAATGAAGAACTTTTCTTCATCGAATATTCATGCATTCTTTTTACCGTCGTTCCACTAAAGAAAATTTCGTACATTTTTGAAATAAGATGCATGCGTTAGTAGAGAACCACGTCCCTTTGATTAGCGCTACTAACGAATAAACTAATAATTGGTTAACTAAGGCATTAGGCCGGCTAAGAAAGAAAAAAATGTGGTTGATCCCTCTTATATAGGAATCGGTATAGAACACGAAAGTGAAACGTGTCTTCACAGAAGTAGTGTAATGTTTATTGCACATTGATATATAATGTCTATTGGTGTTTTGTGGCTAAAGCGCCCTTAGGCGTTGATGCACCCACGCTGACGCCTGGTGGCACGTGTCCTCCATCACGACTACCAACGTCGATGACCATGAGCAACCGTCGTGCATATGGAAGCTGCACTACGCTGCACACGCTAGCACAACGCGAAAGACGAAGCACGTAACTGACACACTAATACAACGCGCAAGACAAAGCACGTAACTGAATCGTCACCGAGTCAAATCAGCGCGTACAGCGCGTCGTAATTGCAGCCTCCGCGATCAACTTCAGAAACATTTTCAGAGCTAATTGCGGAGGCCACGCTCCGCTGTGCTGAGTACGGTGAACGCCACCTAGGTGGCGTTGGTAGTGCTTCTTGATGCCAGCGTCCCTTCGAATGCTGGCATCGAGGCGTCGTAGTGCTGAGACCACCGAAGCGTTCACTGTCGGTGCGCGTTAGTGTCATAATGCAGTACTTCCCTTTCTGCTCGTAGGCGGCGGCACCGCCCCGAGCAAGAGCGCGGGTACACGGAGGAGTGTTAGATATATAAGGCGCGTCTGTGTAGCTCTCTGCAAATGCGTTTGTGGCGCAATGGGTTAAACGCTCGGCGATATATCGTCGCGGACCGAGAGGTCGTGGGTTCGATTTCCAAATTTTGCATGTTTGTGGAACTTTTTCTTCTGGTTTCTTTCTTTGTATTATGTTCTATGACGTATTTCCGTGACGGAAATACGTCAGTGAAGTCTTGGTGGACCCCGGCATAAAACACTTTCGTGTTAAAATTGGTGGCTATCTAAGACGGCAAAAATTGCTCATTCTCGTTCTGCCTGAGTGAAGTGCCGACATTATCTAATGAAAAATTTCCGCAATAAGTATAGCAAAACAAACATTCTTTTCGTGACCTATCATCACTCCCTAAAACTAATTCAATGAAGGTTTTCAAAATAATATATTTTGGTCGTGAGAATAACTACATCACCTTGCAAGATGAGATGCACATTGTTCTTCCAGACATTGATGAGTCGTACATTTTAAGGGATTTTTAGTCTGTTCTCTCAACTGAAGACGAGCTCAATCTACCGGAACGTTCTGATCTTCAATACCAGCACATCATCATCAGCCTATAGTTTATGTCCACTGCAGGACGAAGGCCTCTCCCTCCGATCTCCAATTACCCCTGCCTTGCGCTAGCGTATTCCCACTCAGCGCCTGCAAATTTCCTAACTTAATCACCCCATCTGGCTTTCTGCCGACCTCGACTGCGCTTCCCTTCTCTTGGTATCCATTCTGCAACCCTAATGTTCAACCGGTTATCCATCCTACGCATTGCATGGCCTGCCCAGACTCCATTTCTTCCGCTTAATGTCTACTAGAATATCAGCTACCCCGTTTGTTCTCTGATCCACACCGCTCTCTTCCTGTCTCTTAACGTTAATCCTAAGATTTTTTGTTGCATCGCTCCTTGTGCGGTCCTTAAATTGTTCTCGAGCTTCTTTGTTAACCTCCAAGTTTCTGCCCCATATGTTAGCACCGGTAGAATGCAATGATTGTACACTTTTCTTTTCAACGACAATGGTAAGCTTCCAGTCAGGATTTGGCAATGCCTGCCGTATGCACTCCAACCCAATTTTATTCTTCTGTAAATTTCTTTCTCATGATCAGGGTCCCCTGTGAGTAATTGACCTAGATAAACGTACTCCATTACAGACTCTAGAAGCTGACTGGCGATCCTGAATTCTTGTTCCCTTGCTGGGCTATTGAACATTATCTTGTCTTCTGCGTGTTAATCTTCAAACCAACTCTTACACTTTCTCGGTTAAGTTCCTCAATCATTTGCTGTAATTTGTCCCCATTGTTGCTGAATAGGACAATGTCATCTGAAAACCGAAGGTTGCTGAGATATTCGCCGTTGATCCTCACTCCTGTAAGCCTTCCCAGTCTAAGAGCTTAAATACTTCTTCTAAGCATGCAGTGAATAACATTGGAGAGATTGTGTCTCCTTGCCTGACCCCTTTCATGATAGGTAACTTTACTACTTTTCATGTGGAGAACCAAGGTAGCTGTGGAATCCATGTCGATATTTGCTAAGATATTCACGCTTGCCTTCAGTACTCCTTGATTACGCAATGACTCTTTGACTGCTGGTATCTCTACTGAGTCAAATGCCTTTTCATAATCTATGAAAGCCATATAGAGAGGTTGATTGTACTCCGCAGATTTCTCGATTACCTGATCTATGACATGGGTATGATCCATCGTAGAATATCCCTTCCTGAAGCCAGCCTGTTCTCTTGGTTGGCTGAAGTCAAGTGTTGCCCTGATTGGAAATTATCTTGGTGAATATTTTATACAATACTGAAAGAAAGCTAATGGGTCTATAATTCTTCAATTTTTTAACGTCTCCCTTCTTATGGATTAGTATAATTTTGGCGTTCTTCGAGCTCTCTGGTGCACTTGAAGTTGTGACGCATTGCTTATAAAGGGCCCCAAGCTTTGAAGCATGATATCTCCTCCATCTTTGATTAAATCTACTGTTATTTAATTTTCTCCAGCAGCTTTTCCCCTGGTCATGTCTTTCAAGGCCCTTCTAACTTCATCGCTAGCTATAGAAGGAGCCTCTTTATCCGGTTCATCAATATATCGAATGAAAGTAGCTTGGCTGTTCTGGGTACTGTATAGGTCCGTATAGAAGTCTTCCGCTGCTATTACTATATCATCGAAATTGCTGACGTTATTACCATGCTTATCTTTCAGTGCATACATCTTGCCTTGTACTCTGCCAAGCTTTCTTCTTGCTGATTTATACCTGCGTCCATATTTTATGGCTTCCTCAATCTTTCCCACGTTATAATTTCTAATATCCCTTACTTTCTTCTTGTTGATCAGTTTTGACAGTTCAGCGAATTCTATCTGATCTCTTGAGTTGTATACTTTCATGTTTTGTCGTTTCTTTATAAGATCCTTTGTTTCTTGAGAGAGCTTAACTACTGGTTGCCTTGGTGCCTAGCCTCCCACTTCAATTGCTGCTTCTGAGATCAACCTAGTTACGGATTCATTCATTACCTCTATGTTGTCTTTATCTTCCTTTTCTAAAGTTGAATATTTGTTTGCGAGCACCAGCCTGAATTGGTCTGCTTTTACCGTTACTGCCTCTAGGTTGGCCTGTTTCCTCTCGACTCATTTCACTCTTTCTCTCTTCAAATTGACAGAAATGTTAGACTTCACTAACCTATGGTCACTGCACTCTACCCTACCTAGCACTTCTACATCCTGCATTATGATGAGATCGGCAGAGAGTATGAAATCTATTTCATTCCTTGTTTCTCCATTAGGGCTTTTCCAGGTCCACTTCCTGTTGCTGCGCTTCCTGAAGAAGGTATTCATTATTCGGAGTCTATTCCTCTCTGCAAATTCCACTAATGTCACTTCTCTTGCATTCCTAGAATCGATGCCGTAGTTGCCAATTGCTTGCTCACCAGCTTGCTTTTTCCCCACTTTTGCATTGAAGTCACCCCTGACTGCCGTATACTGAGTTGGCAACTTTCTCATTGCTAATTCAACATCTTCATAAAACTGTTCTATTTCTTCATCATGCGCTGGTATGATGAGCTGGTATGATGAAGAAATACCAGCATATCTATCGCATTAAATTTACCTTTGATGGCATTTACAGCATGGCCGATAGCTTTAAGATGTTTTCTCTTTCAGTGCCGCTGTTCTCACTTGTAAGGATGACTGATGGCCTCCTTTATGCTATAGTCAACGTGGTACGAGTCAGCTGCCTATAAAACCAATTTCGACAAGCACCCATTGTTTGATAAGCCTCCAGAAAAGCTCTTATTGTGGAAGAAGGCTTTCCTTTACCCGTGGAAAATGGCGTCATCACAGCATCAGTGCCGCATGCCTAACGCGATATTTATGCGGCCTATCGGAGAAAGTGGTGTCTTTTAGACAATGTGCCCATAGTAATATACGCAGCTGAGTAACGACGTAAACAAAAGATGGTGCTTACACGGAAGCCACTCTCAGAGAGTGACCTGAGAAAAATTAAGGAACTGTGATGATAAGTCCCTGCTGATACCTCCTTGGCATCAAAAAGCGGCTTCCACTATAATTTTCTAATGTCATATTGGAGGGCTCGTTTCTCTGATAAGCGGGATGGATAAGCGGCCAGCTGCAATCCCGCATTTTCCTCTCCCCCGCCCATCTAGAAGTAATACACCCGGGACTATTCTTGCCTGAGCTCATGCAATGTGGTGTTCCTAAAGCAGATTTCAATCATATTCTATACTTATGCTCTGATTCCAACCACCTGCCGACTGATAACTCACTGACCTCGAGCGATGGGAGGCTGCGGTGCCCAGCTCTGATCCGGCTGTGCAACAACAGCTAACGGACTGGGCTTTAAAATTCGCCGACAAGCACCAGCTCCCAGCCACAACACGTAGCCAAGAGCCGACCCATGCCTAAGGTGCTACCGCAGAAGGCTCAAACGACTAAATATAGTTTTCACCACCACCACCACTATGATATTCAAAAACAAACTATGAATAATTATAGGAGGTACCCATCTTTGCATATATATATATATACTATATATATATATGATAATTTATATTTTATTTACTCATTGACTACTGTAAAGCTGCATCTACGGTGGCGTACCAACTATTTCTCGTGTAGGGTGGATGGGGGACTAATCGCGAAACAATCTGATCTATCTCTCTCTCTCTATATATATATATAATATATATAGAGATGAGAGAGCGAGAGAGAGAGAGAGAAAACTGGCCTGGCGCTTTTGGCAATTATTGGCCCTTGCGCCATTAAAACCCATACATCATATATATATATATTTATATATACTCTATATATATATATATATAATTAGAGAGAGAGAGAGATAGAGAGAGCGAACGCGAGTGAGATAGATCAGATTGTTTCGCGGTTAGTCCCCCATCCCCCCCACACGAGAAATAGTTGGTACGCCACCGTAGATAGCACCTTTACAGTAGTCAATGAGTAAGAATATATATAAAAATATATATATATATATATATATATATGCAAAGATGGGTACCTCCTATAATTATTCATAGTTTGTTTTGGAATATCATAGTGGTGGTGGTGGTGAAAACTATATTTAGTCGTTTGAGCCTTCTCCGGTTACACCTTAGGCATGGGTTGGCTCTTGGCTACGTGTTGTGGCTGGGAGCTGGCCAGTGTTTCTCTCTCTCTCTCTCTCTCTCTCTCTATATATATATATATATATATATATATATGTGTGTGTGTGTGTGTGTGTGTGTGTGTGTGCGTATTGCGAATTACTATTACTATAAGTGAGAGAGCCAGGACGGGCCCGAAAAATTATTTGAATTAACATTTATTTCTCCCAACTATATGAAATCTCAAGACTACGCAGGGGCAAAACGCAGTGAGTGCCTCACAGAGGTCCCGGATCGAGCCCAGCTGCAGCAGTAGAGCGCACATATAAAATGCGTAATTGCTACAAACAATTTTATTAACTAAACAAAGAATTCATCTTGGTGTTTAAGTCTACAGCATAAATATATCCCTACTTTAGGTATTAGTACTGTCTGTCACGAGCTGAAGTAGAAGAAGAAAAAGAAGAAAGAGAAGAAGGCTGACGTCATCCTGGAAGGAGCGTGGTGGGAAATGGCAGAACACCGCTAGAAGAAAAGAAGGGAGTCCGCTAGCAGACTGGGCGAAGAAGGCGGTGAAGGAATGACGTCGAGATCGAAGAGTTGAGTAGGAGGAGGACACCAGTGGCCCTGCACCAGTCGGGCTTGATCCTCCACGCCCCGCGGCTATGCACCGTGGTCGCCAGCAAAGGCTTGGTCCGAGAACAACGGCGCCGTCCTATGCTACGGGGACAACACCGCCCTCACCGACGACATTGCTCGATAAGCCAGGCCATTCCTATGCAGACAACCCTCATCAGAGATGCCAGCATTCCACCGGGCCATGCGCAAGAAGTACATCGAAGCAGACATGTAAGCGCCACATCGCACGTGACTGAAAAGGACGTTTTAAGGAGATATCAAACTCAGTGCAACGATTATGGCAGTTGTATACAGGTTTGACGTGGACTTATCGGTGTGGTACATCATAAATGTGTTTTGTGTGTCTTTGTCCTGATTGATGTCTCGTGCACCGGTAACCGTGACATTGTCGAGGTTATACTTAACGAAGTGCAATCACCATAAATTACGTGCAATGTTCACAAGAAAAAAAAGACTACAAATGTGGGTGACCTTTGAGAATTACAGCCCCACTTCCAGCGAAGCTCTGTCTCTTGAACAGTTGCAATAAAACTTTCAGTTTCTTGTAATTATACTGCATACAATAAAATGTTGTCCGTATACGTCTGTACCGTTTGAAACCTCGATAACATGAAATGCTTTGGAGCACATCTTGTTGGGAATTTTTAAATAGCCAGTAATTCATCAACACGCATGTTACTTCGCCATAGCATTTACCATGGTGTCCTCCCTCCCTCCCTCTCTCCCTAATGCCGCCCCCCCCCCTCCAGGCCCACTCAATTTCCGTTAGATTTGATATCGTTTGAGTTCACAGCTATCCCAGGCGAACGAGATTAATATGCGTTGTTCGCAAAACACATTCATAAAATTCCGGATCGCTTGCAAACGTTATTTACTGCAATATCATGATTATAGTCCCCTGTCTTTAAAGTTTACCTACATATTTCCTATAACGCGTCCTTTTGTTTCGCCAAAAAGAAACCAAATGGCTTGTTCAGTTCACCGAGGACATCGCTGAAACCAAGTCGGAACGTGTTATGACGCCTGAAGATAGCGAAGAAAAAACGACGGCTCAGTAATTATTTGCAACGCTTCTAATTGGACCAGGAACGCCAAAATTTTGTCGCACATTGCAGTTATGATGTCCCCCGTACCCTTTCCACAAAATATAAACCTGTTTTAGCCTACAGATATGTCGAGACACTGGTAAGCATAGCTGACAGCTGGCATATCACATGCTCTAACACTTGAATAAAATATTTTTACAAAGGCTATGTTTGCAATCCAACCGCATTTAACTGTGCAAAGAGAGTTTCCATAGCGTACCACCAATTTTCACTAAATTTTGTCTTGGTGGCTTTATGTTCTGCCAGGGCAGCGCGCTCAATTCTTCCCCACTCTTTAGATACACTGGTAACAGTCTTGTCTAACCTAACATGAAAGCTCCTATTGCCCATCTACTTTGAACTTCACCTACACACCACCTATCCTTACAGTCACCAAACATATCGCGTTCCACTCTTAAGGCGAAGCTTAAGCGTCCTCCAATTCTGATGGTATTTCGCTGTACTTTGGTTCTAGGCAAAATTTAGGGGAATGTTGAAAACCGAGCCTTTGTAAATTTTGATCGGGCCCCATGTCACAGAAAATACGGTGTCGGAGTCAACGGCGTCCAATAACGCTGTCGCGTTCCACTCTAAAGGCGAAGCTTAAGCGTACTACAAGTTTTTATTCGGACTGCCCCTTCGCCGGCAGGTAAATATAGCAGGCTGATTGAGTTTTCAAATGCGGATATAGTGGTCCCAAAAAACTGGGCATGATGCAAGTAGCGCAAGCTGACATTGTTAGGGCCGACCTGTCGAGCGCGAAACCATCTCCGCACCGCCAGCGTGTGTGACAAATTCCAAACGTCGTCCTCTACAGCGCGTTCCCGAGAAGGTACAAAGACAATTCTGGCTGCCGAAGCACGACATACGTAGTAACAAAAACCATTACTCGCGTGGCCACTCTATTGAGAACGAAAATTTAGCTTCAGCGATTGTTTTGTTGGACATTACAGCGTGTAGCTGAAAGTGCCCACATTCCAAAGTGCCCCCCTTGCCCCCCCGGGTGATACACCTATGGCCATCTACTATATTCTTAGCACTTCAGTTGTCGCAAGATTGCAATAACTCGGCCTTCAAATATTGCTAAGTTCGCTTTTTCACCTGGGAAGCACATCCCAATGATTTTATGTATATGAATGTGGTCCGAAAAGATCAACTGAAAAAAAGTAATAATACTAATATGTGTTTTTTGTTGGCGCAAGGACCAGATATGGCCCAAGAGCGCCATGACGAATGGTGATGGTTTTTCAATGTACTATAAATAGAGTGGTATATGAGTTATAAATGGTCGATGTAGCGTGGCTGTAAAAAGGCCTAAAATCAAGTCGCTGTAAATTGCGTAAAACATATTGGTATAAAATAATGACAATGACTAATGATTAGAGTTATAACTATAAAAATTCCGTCACGAATGAATGATATACTAAAATGTATACAATAGCACTAGTGCGTCAAGAGGTCCTTTGAAATCAAGGGCTGAGAGGCACGTGCTGTACAAACTTTTTGCATTGCAGCTGCAGCCTGCAAGACGAGGCTGCGCTACAGATATCCTGGCCAGATGATTTGTAAAGTGTTTATGTCTGATAAAACCTTTAAGAATGTATTAAATTCAAAAAGCGGCTCATGGCTAAGAGCGAATGCTGGGTGGAGAGGGATGTGCTCACGATATGCGGGATAAAAGTACTTTTTACGCTGGGCTTCCATTTCAGAGCACTGGACAAGAACATGGAGGACTGTAAGAATGTCTCCACACCTATCACATTTTGGAGGATCGCTACAAGAAAGGAGGTAAGAGTGTGTGCCATAGATATGACCTATTCTTAACCTGCAAAGAAGCACTTCCTTGTGTCTTGCCATTTTCTCTGACATCCATTTGCCTATTCTTGGTTTAATCATAAGCAGCTTGTTTGACACTTCGCTGTCCCACTGCCTTTGCCAAGATCTCCGCAACTGATGGCTCAAGAAAGGCTTTAGGTCTGTGGAAGGTATAGCTATGTTTGTGTCTGTATACTTACAAGCTACTGACGTGGCAAACTGAAAAAAAATGGTGGACATCTATAATGGAATTTACTTTTATCGACAGTTTAATAGAACCATTTGTGTACGACACTTATTTACAGTATGCCCTTATTTGCAGTTAGCCCTTCACAAGTTTTTCCTGCTGCTAAATATGCGTATCACTCCAAGCTTCAACTTTCTTCTGCTCTAGCAGAAATGTTACCCGATACATTGCATAGAACTGAGAGGAATATACAGGGTGTCCCAGCCATCACGAAGCACGGTTGAAAAAAAGAGGAACGGCGTTACGCGAAGCAAACCTGGTACGTATTGTTTCCAGTGCAGTGTAGTAGCCGCCAGTGATATTTTTCGTTACTGAGATTTAATTAGTTAATTGTAAATAATTATTTAACTCAAGAAGTACTGTCCTAATAGTGAAATTGTTAATGAGAAAATTGTAGAGCAACATGAAGAACTCCCGATACAGCTTTTTGTTGCTCAATACGTGCTACAGAAATGTGTTTTTCCGAGTGTGAAAGAAGCCCGCGAATACACGCAGAATTGCCGCGCGACTAGTCGCTCGAGGCACTTTGCGTGTATTCGCGGGCTTCTTTCACGCTCGGAAAAACACGTACTGAGCAACAGACCAGCTGTATCGGGAGTTTTTCATCTTGCTCTACAATTTTCTCATTAACACTTTGACAATTAGGACAGTACTTCATGAGTTAGATAATTAATTACAATTAACTAATTAAATCTCAGTAACGAAAAATTACTGGCGGCTACTCCACTGCACTAGAAACAATACGCTCTAGGTTTGCTTCACGTAACGCCGTTCCTCTTTTTTTTAATCGTGCTGCGTGATAGCTGGGACACCCTGTATATTAAAGATTTATGTTTATTTCCGAAGAGGAAAAAAGTTGCAAACTATTACATGTAGACGTATTTTCAATAGACCTCAAAACACACTGCCTCAGACAACAAAGCAGGTAATATATTTTTCGCTGCTTGAATCGCACTACCGCGGTAGCAAATATGAAGAAATTAATGACATTGCAAAATGGCACGTTAGTTGTTCTTGCCGATGTACTTTTTTTAGCTCCCTCAGTACTGCTATACTCAAGTTTCGCGTGTTAGGAAAGTAACTTCTCTTTATACCATGCGTATTATCTGCCTATTTACGTCGCAAATTCAGCACACAAGTACTTTTTTATCGGAAACAATGAATATACACACGAGCGTAAATTAATATACAACACAACACCATAAATTCTGGTAAGTCCTACGACCGTGTACAAATTATGGAATACAAGCATTGCAATATGCTCGTCCATGAACTCTAAATAACGAAAGTTTAAATGATTGATCTATTAAAAACCTTTCTGATAGACACTTCAAGAAAATATGTTTGTGATTTCTTTCTGCAGTTCCAGTAGTTGTTGTGGTAATGTATATTTTTAGAGTTCATTTATGTCATTATATTGTTAACTGAAAGTACTATTTGCAATATAGTTATCGAGTTGATCATCCGTCGGCATGAAACTGCCTGATGTACTGTCGACCAAGAAAGTTTACGGACCAAGGGATCTGACAAAAAGCTGAATATCTCCACAGCCTCAAAACGCCGCCTGGTATTCCCATTTCCAGCCTCTACTCGTATATGCGAACAACATTGGGACGTACGGTTTTATTGGCTACTTTTAAAGGCTGCTCGGATATTTAGCGTTTTCTGAGATCCCGCGGTCCGTAAATTTTTTTGGTCGCTAGTGCCTACGGGAGATGTTTGTCAAGCCGCGAAACCATGGATGTTTTCCCTTATCTTCAGTCTTGTGATGTAGAACGCCTGCAACAATATACTGCAAAAGAATACAAAATAAATCATTCTTGTCGAAGTCTTAGGTTACTACAGCGACAGCGTATGTTGGAATAAGGGCTGAATGAGAAGAAGGAAACAAACACGATCAATAGTTCTTTTACGGGGCACCGTCTCCACCCGTGCGGACGAACACAAGGATCGCGGAGTTTGATTGGGTGCATAAATAATGTGAAAATATCAGAAACGGCACAACGAGCCGGCTGACGATTGCTATGTGACGATTTCTCTGTGGCGATAAGCGCGACCTGTTCGCAGCGAGAGAACTCGAAAATTGGGTAGCTCCATGGAGTCACGCCTACCTGGTATCGCAGCCATCTATCGCAGCCAGCAAAAGTATGGTTTGTGACAGATGTTGCATCTTGCAGGCAGCACCTACTATACGCATAGCCCAAAAACAAAAGCACACAACACATACGCACAACACAAGAACTCAAATACAACGCAGAAATCAGAAAGAAGCACACTACATGGAAACCATAAATATAGAAAGAACACAGAATGAACGCAACATAAAAAACACATGGACAATCGAAACACACATCACATAGAAAGCACACACACACGCGCACACACACAAACAGACGCGCGCACACGCGCAGCACTAGTGAATTTGTGATGTGATGAACTCGTTCGGACCAGACATCGGTACGAACACAAGCATAAACACATGCACAAATAGAAAGCTACAGTGTAATGAAAGTTTCTGACCAAACATGTGCACCCAAGCAGCATTTCCTCTTCCAAGAATAGAAATTTCTTTCGCGCAGGTCAAGAGAATAAAAAAGTACAATCGAAGGTTCCTTCGCAGAGTAGGAGAACCAGCTGCTCAACACACTCGATGTACTTGTTTCATGTGCGCGTTACAAGCAATGTGTTCTTTCGCCAGAGGTGGAGGAGGCTACTGGGGCCCATGGTGACCTCCTGGATCTTTATTTCTGTCACCATTATTTTTGTGCCGTTGCCGTGGCCGTATTTCATTGCATAACGAACCTACGTGCCCGCCGTGCGCTGCTGTCCGACAGTTGGCGGTCGTTACGAGCTTAGGAGAAAGCTCGTGCTCGGCACCAGCCGGGGCAATAAGGCTTAGCAACGTGAGAGGAATTGACGCACTCGGGCCCGATTCTAACACTCCGGCCGCAGCCAGGACACGAGCTTAAGATTGATCAAAGGGAGAAAAATGTCTTGCATTCAGCTACCCCGTGGGCGTGAGGAACAAGGGAGAATGCTGTTTTGTCGTGCCCTTACGTCAAAAGGCGTTCATCGACCGATTACGTTTGCTCGCTACGTTTGCTTCCTACAAAGGTATGTACTATCGACAAAAAACTTTCCGGACCAAAGGATCTGACGAAAAGCTGAATATCTCCGCAGCCTTAAAACGCAGCCTCTGCTGGTACATGCGAACAACATCGTATCATGTATGGTTTCACTGGCCACTTTTAAAGGATGCTCGGATATCTGAGATGCCGTGGGTTTTCCGGGATCCCGGATCCTAAGGGTTTTCCGAGATCCCGTTGTCTGTAAACTCTTTTGGTCGATAGTACTTACAGGCGGGATCATTTGTGCACATACTTTTTTCGTCATATACTATATTTAGCACTGTTTTCTCAAATGTGAACGTTCACGAACTAGGCCATGTTACCCTATTGCTACTGACGGATGTCGAATAGTATACTGATTAAACGATTTTGTAGATAACTCTGATGACCCTTGATGGCGGATGAAATTAAGACACTCGAGAGACATAGTGCGGGAACTGTCGGTCGTGCCGCGTGTTATCAAACTCCGACAAAGCGTGCGGGCTCTTTCCCTATCCGAAGTTAAGCTACGTGGCCACAGGAGTAAACTTGTTTACTGGCATACTTCGAGTTATACGACTGGCTGTCAGCGCCTCCAATGTTTTACGCTAATTCTATTAGTTTTAAACTTCTGCCGATTGCTTGTATTCATAGCAGCATTTAAATTAAGTGCTGAGACAGGGGCCTTCTCCGAGCTACATTGGTCCATCAAGGATAAGTACGTCCGTGGTAAAGCTAAATTTCAAGGTTTTAAATTTACAACCTCCCGCACCTTGTAAAGGCAACCCGTGAAAAAGTGGTACGTATATAAGAAGTTATACCTTGCTTATAAAAGTTATATAGAAAAGTCTATGAACGTTATACTATGCTGTAAACTAGCATCTCGGCAAAGTTTTTTAGCTTGGGCGACTTTGTACATGCTCCTGAAGAAATAAGAAATCATGCAAAAAAGGCGCGTACAAGAGCAAAGGAGGAGTCTGAAATTTACTTCTCTTGTACATCAACACTACTGCGTTCAGTTTTCAGAATCAGAATGTTTATTAGGCTAATTTAAAATTTGCAAGGTGGGACAAAAATATACAGACAAAGTGTCATAGTCAACGGCTGTAACGTTTGGAAGTGCTACCCAAACTCTACTCAATGTGTACCTGTACATATTATTTTTTGTTGTTGTTAACTTTACGCGTAATCTGATTACTTTCTTTCTGCTGTTTTCCTTTCTAAGTGTGGACGTATAATTTTCAGCGTTGCAGCCTTTGTCAGGTGTTTTCATGCCTTTAGCCATAGCACGAGAGACAATGTATGCGTCTGAAATGTTTCATTAAATAATCAAAACAAATAAATGAGTAAAAACAAAAACAAGAAACATTGCCGCCATCCCGCCCTGCGAACGTGAATTTCGAGCGAAGCTGTATCCAACAACACACATATGGTCGAGCATTCTAGTCACGCTGTTTATTTGGTGTCTTTAATTTCGGTGGTCTACCCATGGCAGTCTTGAAATGAACTGAATGAGTTGCTAGACGGGTCTCCCTTTGATATATGAATACGTGGTGACGTTACGAAGTCATCATCACCATCAGCCTTTATTTATGTCCACTGCAGGACGAAGGCATCTCCCTGTGATCGCCAATTACCCTGTCTTGCGCTGGCTGATTCCAACTTGTGCCTGCAAATTACTGAACTTCATCACCCCACCTAGTTCTCTGCCATAGTCGACTGCGCTTCCCTTCTCTTGGTATCCATTTTCTAATTGTAATGGTCCACCGGTTATCTAGCTCCATTTTTTCCGCCTAACGCCAACGTGCATATATATATATATATAGCCTTCTGGGGTAACGTGATAACGCCAGCCGGGGAGCGGCCGGCGATAGTGCCGCCTGCTTTTGGTTTTCCAGTGCATCACCGCGTCAGCTGTTATCTGTTGCGGCCGGTGACGTCACACCGGCCCTATATATATTAGTGGCGCAGCGGAGAATCAAGGCTGATTCTTTGTTATTGCAACCGGTGTCGCGGTTACTTCACCTTCACCCAAAAAAGATCACGTACTCGTGACGCCTGCGGCAGAAAGGATGTTCCACATCCGCCGTTAGGTCTATGAGTGGTGGCACTGGCTAACACTTCCAGGGTTAGTTGTAGTTGTAAAAAGATAAAATACCCCAGCAGGTGGTTCGGAAAACTGGCACCGCGGTAGCTCAATGGTAAGAGCATCGCACGCGTAATTAGAATACGCGGGATCGTTCCGCACCTGCGGCCAGTTGTTTTGTAATCCATTTTCATTTCCATTAATTTATCATTTCTTTATTTCAATTTGCATGTACAAGTAATGTCCCTATGTTGTCCTTGGTGTGAATGTTTGTTGGCTTCTTATGCCATGCTGTATATATATATATATATATATATATATATATATATTGATAGTACGCGTTTAATAGTAGATACGATCGGCGTTTTTATGAATGCGCCGAAACAGACAACGGCCAAACGGAGCGAGCCCGAGCCCTAACAACAAACATGTTATTCTTCGTCTTCTGCTGGTGCCCGTATTTCTCACTACAATCACTCCCCGGCGAAAAAGGAGCCATCCTGGCGACCTATAGAACAGGTAGGACTGGTGGGTTGTAGTGCGGCTTCAGTCTATCGATATGAACAGTTTCGCGTCCGTGACGACGTTGGTCCGTAGTTGGGTGAATAGGCTCAATGACGTAGTTGACCGGGGATGTCTGTCGGAGAACCCGGTAAGGGCCGGCGTACTTTGAGCTGAACTTTGTTGAAAGGCCGGGAGTAGAGGAGGGAACGCGGAGGGAACGCGGAGCCATACCAGCGTTCCAGGTGAATATGATGTAAAACACAAGCCTGTGTCGGAACTATGTTTCTGGCTGGCCTGATTTTGCGCGGTATGTGAGCGGGCAATCTGACGACATTCTTCGGCATAAGTGGCGGCTTCGGATAGAGGAGTAGATTCTGAAGCGTCGGGGCGATACAAATAAATCGTGTCCATAAACGAGGAAGGTTCGCGACCATAAAGAAGAAAGAAGGGAGAGAATCCCGTGGTAGACTGAGTGGCGCTATTGTAAGCATACGTAACAAAGGGAATGATGCGGTCCCAGTTAGTGTGGTTAGCGGAAACGTACATGGCGAGCATGTCGCCGAGAGTACGATTAAAGCGTTCAGTCATACCATTCGATTGCGGATGATATGCGCTTGTTGTTCTACGGACAATGTTGCATTCCCGGAGGAGGGCTTCTACAGCTTCGGAGAGGAATGAACGACCACGGTCACTCAGTAGCTCGCGAGGCGCACCATGTCGAAGAACAAGGTTGCGAAGGATGAACAAGCCGACTTCACGTGCTGAGGCCGCCGGAATCGCTGAAGTTTCGGCGTAGCGCGTGAGATGGTCCACGGCGATGATAACCTAGCGGTTTCCATCTGGGGTGTACGGTAGAGGGCCGTACAAATCAATGCCGATAGGGTCGAAATGCCGGTAGGGACAAGGGCAATGGCTAGGAGCGGCCCTGTAATCTTGTTAGGTGGGCTCTTGCGGCGTTGGCACTTGGAGCACGAGTGGACGTACTGGCGAACGAAGCGGTACATTGCGCGCCAGTAGTATCGTAGCCGGAGGCGTGCATACGTCTTTAGTACACCGGCATGGGCGCATTGCGGATCCGCATGAAAAGACGCACATATGTCGGAACGTAAATGGCGAGGAATCACTAGCAACCATTTACGGCCGTCAGAGAGGTAGTTGCGGCGGTACAGAAGCCCATCACGGATGGCAAAGTGATGAGCAGCGCGCCGAAGCGAGCGGTCGGTGGTGTGTGGTGACGGCTGAGATAAATACTCCAGAAGAGAGGCTATCCAAGGATCGTGGCGTTGCTCAGCTGGCATGTCGGTGTATGTAAGAGATGAAGAATCGTAGCTGGAGACAGACGCAGCACCATCCTCATCGGGCAGTGGCGAGCGCGAAAGAGCGTCGGCATCCGAATGCTTATGGCCGGACCGGTAGACAACACAGATGTCATAGTCCTGTAGACGAAGCGCCCAACGAATTAGATGACCAGAGGGGTCCTTTAACGACGACAACCAGCACAGGGCGTGGTGATCAGTCACGACGTCAAATGGACGGCCATATACGTAAGGTCGAAATTTGGTGATTGCCCAAACGATTGCAAGGCATTCTTTTTCGGTGACTGAATAGTTCGTCTCCGCTTTGGTGAGAGTGCGGCTGGCGTAAGAGACGACGTACTCTTCGAAGCCAGACTTATGATGAGCAAGAATAGCGCCGAGGCCTACTCCACTAGCGTCCGTGTGGATTTCTGTGGGAGCGTCTGGGTCAAAGTGGCCTAGGATAGGTGGGGATATCAAAAGACGGCGTAATGTGGCGAAGGCGTCTTCACAAGCTGTAGACCATGCCGAGATGCCTTGGCTGTCGGCAAGCAGCAGCGTTAAGGGGGCGATTATGGACGCGAAATTACGCACGAATCGGCGAAAGTACGAGCACAGGCCGATAAAGCTACGGAGTTCTTTCAACGTAGACGCACTGGGGAACTCGGCGACGGCGCGACGCTTTGCAGGGTCGGGAAGGACACCGTCCTTGCTGACAACATGGCCTAAGATGGTAAGTCGGCGGGCGGCAAAGTGGCACATCTTCAAATTAAGCTGCAATCCAGCGTCTGAAAGGCAAGTGAGCACGCTTGCGAGGCGACTCAAATGGAAGGCAAAGTCCTTCGAAAAGACTACGACGTCGTCCAGGTAGCACAGACACGTGTGCCATTTGAGGCCTCTAAGAATGTTGTCCATGAGACGTTCGAAGGTGGCAGGCGCACGCGCAGCGAAGAAGGCATTTGCTGGTCGACCAGGAGCCGGGCTGAGCGGTTTTGCTGGTGACTGTCTGCGTGCGATTTCAGCGTAGGTCAGAGGAGCGGAAACAGGCGGATGCTGGAAGGTGGTTGGTAGCGTCTCAGAAATTTGCTCCTCTATGGCCTGTCGGAGCGTCGGAGCAAGCCCCTGCGCTGAGGCCGGGACGCAGGGAACAAGGGACAATTGCCGTGCCACTTCCTCTCGGACGAATTGCTGGATCTACTGCCATAACATTGTGGTGTAAGTAGAAACGGCGCCTACAGTGAATGACCACATGTCGGCCGGGTCAGAGCTCGTGAGTCGTGCAGAAATGCGCTCTTTCCGCAACTCGCCATAGCTGTGACAGTACTGAACCACGTCTGCGACAGTTTGGGGATTCTTGGCAATCACCATTTGGAAAGCGTCGTCCTCAATCCCCTTCATGATGTGTCTGACTTTATCAGCTTCGGACATAGCAGGGTTGATGCGACGGCAGAGGGCCACAATATCCTCAATGTAGGACGTGAAGTTCTCGCCGGATTGCTGGGCGCGACCGCGTAAGCGTTGTTCCGCGCGTAGCTTGCGAACAGCGGGACGGCCGAAGACTTCGGCGAAGCTCGTTTTAAAGGATGCACAATTGGCAATATCAGCTTCGTGGTTGAGGAGCCATAGCTGTGCAACGCCCGCCAGGTAAAAGTTGACGTTGCTGAGCTTGTCACCGCCATCTCACTTATTGTGGGCGCTTACCCGCTCATACGAAGTGAGCCAGTCCTCGACGTCGTGCTCGTCGGTGCCGTTGAAAATTACAGGTTCTCGCTGTCGGGCTACGCCAGAGCAGGCGACCACCGGTGGTACGGGAGCACCTTCTTGGGGCACGTCGTCAGGCATTGCCGAGGCTGGGGGTAGAGTCCGGGTACGGAGTTCCAGGATTAAATGGGAACCAGCACGCTAAACCAATTGATAGTACGCGTTTAATAGGAGATACGCTCGGCATTTTTATGAATGCGCCGAAACAGGCAACGGCCAAACGGAGCGAGCCCGAGCACCAACAACAAACGTCTTATTCTTCGTCTTCTGCTGGTGCCCGTATTTCTCACTACAATATATATATATATATATATATATAATGTTGTGTGTGTATACATATATACAGCATATATATTATATATGCTGTATATATGCTGCAGGCCTGATTGCAAAGGCAGAGATGCGGTTTGCCTTCCACTTGTTAACGTCACGAAATTTTCCGACCAACGAGAGGCATACAGCTTCGCTGTAAAAATTATGCGTGGCTCTGCTACCGCAAACCCCAGAGAGCAGTGGAACTGGCGAAAGCCTAGTAAAGTAGTGGCAAACCACACGCTTAGTTTCCTGGCGCTCAGGATTTCTTAGTGATGTTCTGCGTAGTATCGCGATGAAATCAACCGGCCACGGGCACAAGCCTCCGGATCTTCATTTCGTCGCCTACGCGAACTCTCGGCTTCCCTAAATCTAAACTCGGGATGTTTTCTGCTGCGACGCTTGGTTTCAGCTTCCCTAGCTCTAGCTTCAGTCTTTTGGAAGCAACTAGTGTCCGGGGGGGGGGGGGTATTTGTAAGAGTCCACCTAGTGGACTATCCACTTCGGCTGTCGCCATTGGATCTGGCTTCACGAGCGCGAAGGTGCCAGCCAGTCCTGCCAGTCTCATTCGCGCTAGTGAAGCGGGAGCCAATGGCGACAGCCGAAGTGGACAGTGCACTAGGTGTGCTCTTACATAATACCCTCCTCCCCTAGTTCTCTGGTTGAAACCTGCCGAGCCGCCGCGAGGGGCATCGGCTGCAGTCAGGGACACCAGGCGCGTTTGGCGCGAACGCGGCCAAACGCGATAGGCATCGGCCGTAGCTCTACGCGTCCCACTATACCACAAGCAACGCCTCCTAAACAGACTTTTTATAGAAGGCGTTGACCACAAGCCTCACTCCTCCTCTCCACCTCGAATCCGCTATGCTGCGCGATGCCATTTTATTACTCTGCTTTCCCTCTCTCTCAGCTCTCTCACCCCCAGCTGAGCGGAGCTATCGCACAGCTGGTATGGGGTATGGCGTTTGGTGTTTATGCCACAATGATGATACACTGTATGAAATAAAAATTAAGAGTAGCAGCTGCGGAGAGGGTCCCTCAGTCTAGGGTCCCACCGGGCACGCCTTTTATCGCTTCAGCAATCAAGGTTGCCAGGCACCACTGAGGCAGCAATGATGCTGCGAGAGTCAACCAAGCAGCCGTAGGGGTAGGGAGTAGGTTGGTAGATGTTGGGGGGCGGGAGGGGGAGGAGGGCGGGACCACAGTATGTGAGAGCCATTTGGGATGACTGCCGCACCTGCGACATCGCGTAGGTGGCTCTTCCGCGAATGCGCGAAGGAGATGTAGACGTGTGGGAGAAAGAAGAGAGCCCGTCTGGGCTTGTCAGATAAGGGCGCCATGTGCGCGAGATAGACCGAGTTGTAAAGGCGGAAACGCGCGGCGGGCAAGCCGATAGGGCTCGAGAGAAATGGGAGGAGGTAGGGAATCATGTGAGCTTGGCCCGGAGAAGTCGGGAGCCTGGCGAAGAGTGTCACAGGCGAGCCGGTTAGCCCGTTCGTTCGCCGACTGTCCCGCGTGGCCAGGTACCCCCACGATCTCATGAATGAATGAATGAATGAATGAATGAATGTGTATAGTTTAGTGGCGCATGGGCCAGATATGGTGAAAGAGCGCCATGCCAGTGTTTGTGAGTTTGCAGCGGAGCGATGAATTCTAAGTAGAGAGGAAGTGGATGTAAAGGGGCCTAAAAATAGTAGCGGTAAATTGCGTAAAATATACATGCACTAAAATCATGGCAATGACTAATGAGGTGTACTATGAAAATGAAGAATGCATTGAGAAAGAATAATACGCTATTTAAAATATTTCAGATGCAGTAATTGGCAAGAAGCACTACTGCCTAAATATAGCCCTTGAACCACAAGGGCCTGGAAGCATGTGCTATACAAAACTACTATCACAGCGGCATGCTTTGAAGAGAAGATGTGCTACGAACTTATTGGGCTAATAACATGCAGGACCACATCGTTCAAGAAATCAACGACTGCTTTGGCATTAAAAAGCGGTTCTTCACCAAGAAACATGATGGGTTGAAGATGGACATGATACCGGTATGCTTGAAGAAAATATTTCCTTCTCTAGGTTTCAGCTTCCCGACCCTCCAGGAGGACGTGGAGGCGGACGGTCAGCCTCTCACCACGTCTACCACAGGTTGGTGGTTCATCGCCAGTCAGCAAAAAACTGTGGGTGCCACACCTGTCCTATTTTGCGACGACAGAATAGGACATCAATTGGTCGTGTTTTCGTAGCCGAGGGCCATAAATTTACCTGTGGCTTAATCAAGTGGAGCTTATTATTAGTTTCGGCGTCCCACAAGCGTTGCCAGCAGCTTAGAAGTTTCGCAAAAAAGGCTTCAGATCTATGGAAGGTATACCAGCGGTAGTATTAATAGCTTGCGATGTAATTGACGTGGCCATTTGATCTGCCAGCACATTGCCCTCGATGGTTCTATGGCCACGCACCCAGCATATAATGACATGCTGGTTAGATATTGGACGTGCTTGTCAGCAGATGCGATGGAGCGCTTTCGTTTAGCGTACACCGAAAGGAAACTTTACACTGGCCGCTACCTAAACTTTCATTCCGTTCATCCGGACGCTCACAAAAGGTCGGTTGTTGCCTCCCTGTTCAACCGTGCGAACCGCATTTGCACCGAAGCAGAAGGCCGTACCACAGACTTGGACCACGTGCGTGGCGATCTCTCGGCAAGCGGCTATCCCACTTCGTTTTTGAATGCATGTGGAACACCGCCTATCTGATTCCGTCCGACCGGCTAATCCCCGACCTAGAAAACGTGCTGCCATACCCTACGTTCCTGGGATAAGCGAGGCCTTGTCTCGTGTGCTGCGCACTTATGACGTTGAGGTTGCACACGTGCCTGTGTGTAAGCTGAGGCACGCACTCGTGGGCGGTAAGGACAAGCTTCCGAGAGAATCGTTTCCTGGCGTGGTCTACAAGATACCCTGCGCAGATTGCGACTACGCGTACATCGGTGAATCGGGCAACTTCAAACAGAGACTGCGGCAGCATCAGAACGATGTCGAGAAGAAACGAATAGTTTCGAATGCCCTTGCCGAACATACGGATGCAACAGGCCACAAGATTGACTGGGAAAAGTCAAGAATTATCGGCCAAGAAAGAAACTTGAAATCACGTCTCTATCTAGAGTCGCTGGAGATACAAAAAACACGTCACACGCTGAATCGAAGTGAGGAAACCCTCCCCCAGTCGTACACACGCTGTCTGCGTCACGTGCTCAAGAGTACATAAGCTGCAACGAATTTTCCTTCACCCCATTGTAAACAAGGCTTCCGTAGCGAAGCCGAAACGTCTTTTAATCAGTTTTTATTATTTTTAGCTTTTATTTTCGTCGGGGTCTGTCGTTTTGTTGCTTCATGTTTCATCCCGACCAGACGGGCTTCCGTCGAACCCTCGATTTCATCAACCTTCGCCGGGCATATGGCCAATCTGTAATCACCGAAATTCGCCGTTATGTTTCCCTCACAACCCGCATTGCTGCGTTTCACGGACACCTGGAGTTCAACCTAGCCTGCAAAGCACAGGGCCTCGTCCCGCGCTCTCTGCACCTTAACAGGCCAGTACCTTCCAAGTTTGGCTACAGCGTTGTCGCCAAGACAGAGACTGTTGCTACAGGCGAGAATACTTGACTGCCGGGACACTATTAGAAAACTTGAAAACGAGGCCTTTTTTGCGCGCCGCCGCCTGGAGGACCGCTGCCCGCACCATTTTGCAAGCATCCAGTTACACGCCAATTTTCAAGCCAATATACGCGCCCGTCAGTTCGAGTTGGTGCATAGTGTCAAGCTTGACAGACTTTCGGATAATGCCAGGCCATACCGACCGCGCAGCCGAAGAAATACGGTGTACAACCTTTCCTCGCACAGAGTCTACCCTGCCGAGGCCTCCATCCTGGAGCTAGGTCTGAATTTCAATGTTGCACCGGCCCTGGACGTCAGAAAGGTTGTATGTGCGGTGGAGTGCGCGGTTAACCAAGTTGACCCGCCCCGCCGTGACGAGGCTCGCACCCGCGCTATTGGTATCCTTTCTGGGCTGCACCGGCGAAAGTTCGTTTCCCCTCTTTCTGCTGAGGAACGAAAGGCTGTCAAGTGTCTTTCCCGCTGACAAGGGGAATGCAACGGTACTAATTGACACGGCTGTCTACAAAAGCAAGATATTGGCCCTGCTTGACGACCAGGACACTTACGTCCGGCTCACTCGGGACCCGACCTTGAAGGTACAGAGGGACTTTCAGGCTCTCCTGGCAGATGTGTTTCGCTTCATAGCTCCCGAGCACAAGTCTCTGTATTATAAGCTTCTCTGTCATAACGGTGCTGCACCTGCGCTTTATGGCTTGCCGAAAGTTCACAAGCCTAATGTCCCCCTACGTCCAATCGTTGACTACACCCGCTCCCCTCTCTACAAATTATCCGGATACCTGCACCAGATCCTGTCTCCACTCGTCGGAAAGGGCTCCACGCATGTGAGCAACTCCTGCGACTTTATTGAAAAAGTTCGTGACGTGACACTTGACGACGACGAGGTGATGGTTTCTTTCGATGTGGTGTCGCTGTTTACCTCAATTCCGACTGACATGGCTGTGGAAGCATGCACTTCTGCTTTAGAATCTGACAGGACCTTGCCAGACAGGTCGCCCGTTGACGTGCCTGACCTCAAGAAGCTCCTCTGCTTTTGCCTTGGAAACACGTACTTCTGCTTCGACAATGTCTTCTACAGGCAAGTCCACGGTACGGCAATGGGTGCCTCCGTCTCAGTGACTGTGGCCAATCTGACGATGGAATGGCTTGAAAATCGTGCGCTCGCTTCCTTCAGTCCCAGGCCAAAGTTTTTCTGCGCTATGTGGACGACTGTTTCTGCGTGATTCGGCGCAGCGCTTTGACTTCGTTCACTGCGCACCTAAACAGTCAGGAAAAGGCCATCCAATTCACAGTAGAAACGGAGGTCGACGATAGTCTCCCATTTTTGGACGTGCTTGTCAGCAGATGCGATGGAGCGCTTTCGTTTAGCGTACACCGAAAGGAAACTCACACTGGCCGCTACCTAAACTTTCATTCCGTTCATCCGGACGCTCACAAAAGGTCGGTTGTTGCCTCCCTGTTCAACCGTGCGAACCGCATTTGCACCGAAGCAGAAGGCCGTACCACAGACTTGGACCACGTGCGTGGCGATCTCTCGGCAAGCGGCTATCCCACTTCGTTTTTGAATGCTGTGGAACACCGCCTATCTGATTCCGTCCGACCGGCTAATCCCCGACCTAGAAAACGTGCTGCCATACCCTACGTTCCTGGGATAAGCGAGGCCTTGTCTCGTGTGCTGCGCACTTATGACGTTGAGGTTGCACACGTGCCTGTGTGTAAGCTGAGGCACGCACTCGTGGGCGGTAAGGACAAGCTTCCGAGAGAATCGTTTCCTGGCGTGGTCTACAAGATACCCTGCGCAGATTGCGACTACGCGTACATCGGTGGATCGGGCAACTTCAAACAGAGACTGCGGCAGCATCAGAACGATGTCGAGAAGAAACGAATAGTTTCGAATGCCCTTGCCGAACATACGGATGCAACAGGCCACAAGATTGACTGGGAAAAGTCAAGAATTATTGGCCAAGAAAGAAACTTGAAATCACGTCTCTATCTAGAGTCGCTGGAGATACAAAAAACACGTCACACGCTCAATCGAAGTGAGGGAACCCTCCCCCAGTCGTACACACGCTGTCTGCGTCACGTGCTCAAGAGTACATAAGCTGCAACGAATTTTCCTTCACCCCATTGTGAACAAGGCTTCCGTAGCGAAGCCGAAACGTCTTTTAATCAGTTTTTATTAATTTTAGCTTTTATTTTGGTCGGTGTCTGTCGTTTTGTTGCTTCATGTTTCATCCCGACCAGACGGGCTTCCGTAGAACCCTCGATTTCATCTTACGCGAAACGTGCGGTTAGACAAGTAGCTTTCGACTTTGTTCAACATATTTCCATGGACCCCTATCGCGGAAAGATCTCACAGAATCCCGAAGCGCCATGCCGTGTCGTACGCTTTCTCTAAATCTAGAAATACAGAAAGTAAAACTGTTTACGAATAACCGTATCTCTGATGTTTGCCTAGTTGCGAACAAGGTGGTCTATTGTCGACCTACCTTCTCGGAAGCCACATTGGAAGGGGTCTAGTATTTCCTTATTTTCAAGGAAACGTATTAAGCGCCGGTTTATCATTTTTTCATACAGCTCGCACAGGCAGCATGTTAGAGCTATTGGCCTGTAACTGCTGGCTAAGGATGGGCCTTTGCCTTGTTTAAGTATCGGGATGACTATGGCTTCTTTCTACGAGGACGGAATACACCCAGCCGCCCACATGGCATTAAAAAGAGACAAGACTGTTTTCAGTGCTTCAGGGTGTAGGTATCTAATCATGTTATACATGATACGATCGCCACCTGGGGCCGAGTTGTTGCAACAAGTGGGAGATGCCTTATGTTCAGCCGAGCTAAATGGACAACTGTAGGCCTCACTTGATGAGCCTTTGCGATTAAAAGGCTGTCGCTCTTCACTTTCTTTTAATATCAGGAAAGATTTAAAATCTCTCCAGTGTATCGCACTATACACAGTGTTCTCCTAGACCTCGGCAAGCCGAACTCCTCTGAAGCCCCCCCCTCCCCCCCCCCCCCCCAATCCCTCGGGAGACCTGTGCGCGGTGCCTTTTGGGTAGGAATAGGCCTACAAGGTTGCCGGAGCATTCGTGATTGTTTGGTACGTGGTAACTTTTAGAGGCGCCTGCCGTCACAGGCTTGGAGGTCCGTATGTGGGTGGTCGTTTTTTGCTACTGCGCGTGTCGTTCTTCGCTTCTAATGAGATACCTTGAAACGTGAAGCAAGACTGGGGCGCCTGACTCATGAAGACAGAAAATTTTCAAGGCATCACTTGCGCTTACCACCGCGGTTAGTGGAGTTGCCATCACTCGCGGCTCGAAACCCGTCCAGAACGCCCGAGTGTGGTCTATTTTTCCCATGTATTCCCTATTAAGTTTCATCAAATCAGTCGTTATGCACCTTAAGCTACGGTGCGTATTATCTTATAAATTTTTGTCCCGCTGTCTTGCACCTAGGAAAAAACGAGAAGTCGTGAGGGACGCTTTTTTGTCGCATTTTCGCTTAATAAAAGGCCCTGGTGTGCGTCTTTTATTTTCAGAGAAATAAATAGAATTAGCCTGCATTCGAAACGCCGTAGTCGTCGCCGTTTATTCATATTTACGTGCACTATTTTGTTAGATTGTGTGGGCGACAACGATGTTGAGACGCGCCTCGGGGATCGATTTTCGTTATATAATAAAGCAAAGGACGGAATTTTGCTGTTTTCGAATGCGAGTATAGCTCGACAGCAGAATTATGTCCTTGAGCCAAACACTCCCAGGGGGACCATTCTTCCTTTGCTAGTGTGAAACAGCATGAAAACTGAATACATAGCGGCAAGGGAAAAATGTCAGCATTCATTTGCACTTGTGGATTCATTGTGTTGCCGGTGTACTTGTACTATGGAAAGCAGATTTTTATGACAGCAGTAATTAATTCATTCTTTATTCAATGTTTATTACACGTATAGAAGCCAGAAGATTTCCCAAATATACATAAGGAAGCCACATTTATAATTTAAATGAAGTACATTGCAAAGATTATACACGAAAGAAAATTATAAACAGCAAGTAGTAAAACTTCTTGCGCCACTGCTCTTTGGTATCAGTATCCCACAGGACATTTGTATAATAATGTTATACAAAGTAAGCTATATCACACATAGTATTGATACCTTTAATAAAACTGGTCAATAGGATCAGCTATCTTTGAATGTAGCTGCAGTTTTGCTGATTGTATGCAACGCCTTCACTGCAGAGCTATAATTGTATATTTATATCTGCGCGTCCAACACCCCCACAGCACATGCGCGTCCCCTCCCCCTCTCTCTCCTCTCCTACGCTCCCCCTTTCTCTCCTCTAGGAATCCGGAGTGGCGCGCACGACAGGTGGTGCGACAGCTGCATACTCCGCTGGGGGCGCCACGGTAGTTCCGCGATATGAAAATGACGGAGCGCGCGCTCCTGATTCTCTCTCCTGTGCAGCGCCGCGATGAGCGCTCAGGCCGCTGCCGCGAAACCATCTCCCGCTCAAGGTAATCAATTCCCCGCTGCTTCGCATCCACGCATGGTCCCCTTTAACGGGATATGGAGTAATTTTTTGCCCCACCAAGACTCTGCAACATGGCGACATCCTCATTTCTTAGAATGCGATTGTCAGATAAATCTTCTATGACATCTTGGAGATGAGCAACCTTTTCCAAAAGCCGGTGATGAAATTGCTGTAGAGTCTTGATCTTCTTCTTGGTCCCAGTTTGTAATCGTGAGTAACGCCATACTTCATGCCTCAGAAAGGCCTTTTCAGGCGTGTCTTCTGCTGGCTGTGGCTGCAAAATATCACACGCTGCAAGAGGTGCATGAGCAACCAACATGGCACAAATCACGTACGCAGAACAAAGTACTTAATTGTTGAGGCATACTCTTGTGCAAGCTATGAAGAATATAATGCAAAATTTTAGGTCATTACCTTGCTCACGGCGATTTCCGTTTACACTTTTGTGAACTTAGAAACATAGCTGTGATGGCATAAAACTGCAATCCACACGAGCTTGCTAGTGCCACTTAATTTTGTTTATTAATTTGCAAAATACTGCAAGCCCATCTAGCAAGCCCAACTAGCAGATGTAGCAGTACCCTCTGCTAGCACATCAGACAAGCCCTCAGAGATGTCCATGTCCATTGTGGCTTGATAGAGACCTGCCTCAATATAAGAAAAGCATACTTCACTTCAGGAATGGTAGGGGACATCTACTACAGTCGTGAAAATGGCATGATCAAACTGTAAACACGCAATATGGCTATATACAGCTGTGAATCAACTTACTGGCTCATCTTGATGCAGTAATGTACTTTAAAGTTGACTTATTGTTGTGGCATAGCCCTTTGCAAGCATCTGCAGCTAAAGAATAACCCACCAGATGTTTTTAAGATCAAACAACATTTGCTGTGGAATGAATTCACACAACCTTTGCAGAGTCATACAAAAGGCCTAGCATGATCTGTGCATGCTTTCCCTACACATCGCATTCCCTTGTGTAGAAAACTATGTTTGATCTAAGTGGGCTTGTAAAATGCACATACAACTAATTGAATCTCGGGGAAAATGGAACTGTAATAACTTCGCAATGCATGTTTCACACAAAAATATCATAAACATAGCTGTAACACATACATAATGCAATGCAATGCCCCGTCTGTAATGCCTCCAGGCTTTCAGGGTACTACTAATAAATGAATGAAAATGATGTTCACTCCTGTAATTTAAGGTACAGCAGCATAATTCCTTCTCAGCAGTCATTTACCTGTTTAAGATTTGCCAACCAACACCACACCTTATGAACAAAGAAAGAAAAATGGTGTTTAGCATCAGCATGGGAAGTGATTGAACTTTGCAGTCACAAGCAGAGTTAGACGTGCAGAATATTCTATACGAAATTATTGTTCTTATTGACTATTCAAAACGTAGTATGTTACGTAAAAACTAATCTTTCATGGCTTCGTCAAATAATTAGTTTATTGCAATTTTGATTGTTTTCAGCCACAAAAATAATATTCAGTATTATAATATTCAGTCATTAATAATTTTTATAGCAGGAAATGTAATTGTTCGACAATAGTTTCATATTGCGGGATTTTTAGGAGTGTACGCTAGCTGATAGAAGTACTTCAAAGAGAAATAAATGTTTAACACTTTCTGGGAATTGTGACAAAGTTGGAAAAAAATTACTTGACTTGTATTGCACCACTATTTCGTCAGTTATGATTCACACGAGCATGTAGTCACTAGCGGATATTGCAGTTCCCTTTTTATAAATAAAAGAAACATTGATTGTGCTTACCTATGGAAGGACAGACCATGGCGCCGATTTTCTGTTCGATTAGGGCATCCTGGCACACACTTCATCACGCAGGTGCGCCTACTGCGGACGGCAGTTCTCGCAGGTCTGCTGAGGTCAGAGACTTTAAGCAGAGCAGCAGTGTCGACTTCGCTACCTTAACTACGGGCCGACACGGCCCTAAATACGTTGGGGGTCTCCGGCACGCCAGTCCATCCTTGGGCACAAGACAGGACGAATTTTTTTCCCGTGGGAAAACAGTCGCTTCGGACCCTGTACGTTCGCTTAATCGCCTGCACAATATTCCGGGGGAGAAAGACATTATTGTTTCTCAGCCAACGAATCGTCGTCGGAAGGGCGGCTTGGTTGCCTTCACACGTTGGCAGCGCGAAAGGTTTCCTCGTTTCCTTGAAACCACCCCGAAACGCAACCAGCTGTCCTTGAGGTGGTGGTCCTCCCGGGTTGTGGGGCGCAATGCCGGTTAACTGACGCCTTCATTCACATCAGCCTTGGCGCCTGTCTGCTAATTAAGCGGCTAGACTCAACTGCTTCACACACTTCAATTCCTTCACTAACCACGGTGCGCGTTTGCCACGGCCACTATGTGCGCATATTCCGAAACCCCCGCAACAGACGAAACCTAAGCCACCGAAGCTAGCCGAGTAAAATCTACCGCTTGCCTATCACGTGAGGGCCTATTTCCCATCATATCATTCCTCTAAATTTTTAATGACTAGGCTTCAAGATTGTCGCCTGACGCTCCCTCCTAGTTTTTTTCCTTCCATGTCCTTGTCAATCCGCCTGGTCTTCCAAGCTATTATTGCCTTGGCTACTTAATACGGGTAGGGGATGTGATTCCCGTCCTATTATTTTATTTACCCAATGCCAGACTTCTGTATCGTCCGTGTAAGCATTTATACTGCAAATGTACCTTTCCCAACTCTCTCTCTTTGCACGTGGAGGCGTTCTCCTGCATCGTGACGTTGCTTGTTTAAAATTTATCAGGTTTTCTGCAGTTGGGGAGTTGCGAAACAATCCCCAGGCTTTGTTTTGCTTTTTACGTGCTTTTTGGCATTCCTCGCTCCACCAAGGCAGGCAGGCAATAAGCCAGTTCATTAGTTTGTTGTGTGCACCTTTTTGCAGCGACAATAATAAAAGATGTTATAGGCACCACAGCATCGTCTATGTTAAAAGAGGCAATACCATCCCGGCTTAAATATGTTAATTCTCGGAAAAGTTCCCAGTTAGCTGAGTCAACCTTCCATCGGGGAACGTGTGAGGAGCATTCATCTTGTTTTGGGAAGCTTAGTATAATTGGGAAGTGGTTACTCCCAAAGGGGTTCTTGAGAACGGACCACTCCACGTACGGCATTAGTGTACTCGATACTATAGTTAGGTCTATGGACGAGTATGTATGATGCGCCACGCTGTAGTACGTTGGCTCTTTCTTATTAAGTATACATGCTCCTGAGGAAAATAGAAAGTTTTCAATTAGGCGACCTCTCGCATCGCAACGAGAGTCTCCTCACAAAGTGTTTTGTGCATTTAAATCTCCGACAACTATGTATGGAGCCGGAAGCTCATCTATGTAGTTTTTATATTCGGTTTTATGAAGTATAGCTGGGAGGGATATATATAGAGCTAGTAGTGACTAGCTTGTCAAACAACATCCCTCGGACAGCAACTGCCTCTAGGGGCGTGCGAAGTTTCAATTTCTGGCAGGCAACACCTCTGTCTACTATGATAGCCACACCACCGAATGACACAACAGTGTCATCGCGGCCTTTGCAAAAAATAGCATATTGTCTGAGAAAATTTGTTTGTGCATGTTTGAGGTGCGTTTCTTGAACACACAGCACCTTAGGGTTAAACTTGTGTCGTATTTCTTTAACGTCATCGAGGTTGTGGAGGAGTCCTCTGACGCTCCACTGTATTATTAGTGTATTCATCGTGAAAGTGTTTTTTGTGCTGTGTGTTTTAGAAAGAGCAGTTACTTCACAGAGCCCTTGTCGGGCCCTGTGATTCGGTCTTTTTCTTGTTTGGAGCGATCGCGAAATTCACGGCACTCTTTACGCGCTGGTGGCGCCGTCTGGCCGGTTGCTGTATCCATGGCCTCTTGCGGGGCGCTGGGCATGAGCTCTTGCGAGCGGTTTGTTCGACGTGCGGGCCTTGTCTCGATGGACGAGATCCTTGAGGCCACCAGTGCGGAGGTCGGTGGCCCCTTGTCCTGAGATGGCGGAGCAGCGCTAGCTGCAGCCGCCGAGGGGTTGGATGGCGTCGCTGGCGGCTCACTACGTGTTGTGCAGACAGCCGCCGGAAACCGTTGTGTCGGTGCCCCCTGACACGCCACATCGGCAAAGGTGTTCTTGGGCAGGTATGAAACCCGCCTACGTGCCTCCTTGATATATTCACGTTTATCTTGATTGTAACAATTTGGCGGTCCTGCCCCATGATGGGCAGGACCGCCAGTATGCGGCGTGCTCCCCATCACAGTTCACACAGTGGAGAGAGTTTTCACATGATTCACAGAGATCCTCGGTCACACTGTATTTCGCACAAGTCTGACGGCCTCGGCAGTTCTGTGAACAGTGGCCAAATCTTTGCCATTTGAAGCCACGGAGAGGGTTGGGGATGTACGGCCTTACTCGGATTTTAATGTAACCTACCTCGATGGTTTCTGATAGCACACTGGAACCGAATGTGAGCATTAGGTGCATAGTGTCAATTTCTTTACCATCACGCCTCATTCTGATTCGTTTTACGATAATTACATTTTGTTCTTTCCATTCTTCCAGAAGTTCAATCTCGGTCACCTCCAAGAGATCATCATCGGAAATCACACCGCACATGGTGTTCATGGTGCGGTGTGCGGTCACTGAAACTGGTATGCCCCCGAGAGACACTGGATTACATAATGAACGAGACGAAAGGGAACCGAGGGGCCGATTTTTATTAATCATATCATGAATAATCATTATTCATTATTATTATCATTATTATTATAATGATAATAATATATCATTATTAATATCGTTAATAATCATATCACGATCAATCATATCATGATGTTGGTGAGTGGGGGCGTTGGCTAACACTCTCAGTGCGAGTTCTAGTTGTAAAACATAAATACCCCAGAAAGTGGATGGGAAAACGGCTCCGCGGTAGCTCAATGGTGAAAGCATCGCACGCGTAATGCGAAGACGTGGGTTCGTTCCCCACCTGCGGACAGTTGTTTTTTCATCCACTTTAATTTCTGTTAATTTATAATTTTCTTTAATTGAATTAGTAAGCACAAGTTATTTCCCCATGTTGTCCTTGGTGTCAATGCTTGTTGGCTTCTTATGACTGGATTACATAGTTTTTCATGTTGCTTTTTGTCATGAAGTTCCAAGAGACAGTCGCCACTTGCAAGTCTGGTTGCCTTATAGCTTGGGCCAATTGTCTGAGTTAGACTTTTGGAAACGAGGAAACGCGAGATCATTCTCGTTGTCTTTCCTGGTTTCTCACAGTGTATTACTTGATATCGGGGGAAATTCTCAGTGTTACAACCAAAAAATTCAAATACTTCTTTGGTGCGCCCTCGTTTCTGAGGGCGATCAGAGAGTTTGGGAAAGGAACTATCCATAGTAAGTTTTCATTATCGGTAGTAACGCCAGCCGCCCACCATGGAGACCAACATGGGGACGCCACAGATCTTATAAAAAACAAGTCCTGCGGACTCCAACTCTACGTTGCCGCTATAACCAAATAAGTACAGCCAAGGTTGGTTGTACGACACAAGGTTAACCCTTGCTGCCAGGAAGATCGGAAGTAAACAGAAATGAAGGGAAGACAGGAAAGATTTAAAGTGGGAGAGAAAGACGAATTTTACAGGGAGAGGGAGAGACAGGAATAGGCAACTACTGATTTCCCCCGGGCACCGACTCAACCCCCAGGATACCCTTTTCCCGGGACACGGCTAAGCCGCCCAATGTTGACGCGGGAGCGTCCAACCCCCATGTGCTCGGGTCCGTGGTGTCGCAACTCACCAACCGCCTGCTTACGCAAACGCCCCTGCGGGGACCCACACGAGATCAACTGGTGTACTGAGACTACTTTGGAGAACGTGTTTCAGAGAGGTAGGAAGTTCCCCGCGAATTAAGAAGCGACAGGCGGCCATGGAGTCTGAAATGATAGGCAAGTGCTGGGAGATCGGGGGGAACATAGCGGCAAGCGCCTACTATCGCATGCAGTTCTGCCACGAAATTTTCCGACCAACGAGAGGTATACAGCGTCGCTGTAAAAATTAACTAAATTAGTCCAAGCTCTTCACTCCAGTTGTTCCTTTGCGTATGCGTCTTGTGGAGTGGAAGATTTCTGTTTATTCAGAACCGCAGGACATGCATGACGTAGGGGAACATCAGCACCAAGGAAGAACAGGTGCGGACATTTCACCACGTGGTCCCTTGGGTAAAACCTTTGTCGAAGCAAGATACAATTAATAATTACCCAACGTGCGTCATACATATGTTGCCGAAGATTGTCCATCGATCTCGGAACTTGGGAGGAAGAGTGGCTCATAGTTGTAAGTTCATAGAGAGGAAGCGCAAGCTTAATGAAAGTTGGCATACCTGCCAAGTTTGGAGAAACTAAATCCGACAGATCTTCCGACCAGAGGGGAGGGGGGTCAGTCGGTTACACAACAACCCCACCCCAATGTCGATATTTTCAGTACTCCCAGCCGAACTTCATTCCAAGTTTCTTTACAAATGTTGAAATTATGACCATCAAGGTCTCACGTTTGCAAGCATTTTGTTGTTGGCAGTTCTGCCTTCGCAATTATTTAAAATTTAATTCAATTTTCGGGTCTTACGTCCCACAACCACCATCTGATTATGAGGCACGCCGTAGTGGGGAACACCGGTTTAATTTCTACATCCTGGGGTTCTTTAACGTGTACCCAATGGACGGCACACGGGCGTTTTTGCATTTCTCCCCCAAATAAATGCAGCCGCCACGGCCGAGATTTGATCCGCGAACTCATGCTTAGCAGCGCAATGCCAAAGCCACTAAGCAACAACGGCGGGTGTTCAGAAATTTCTCAGATAATGATTGATTGTAAGAAATTCCATTTCTTTCACATTTTGCGACGGTGACGTTTTCCAACGTCTTGGACGAGCGGCACTGCGTCCTCGTATTTTTCACGATGTTAAATTGCCGCTCGCACTCTGCATTGCTGTGTGGTATCAACAAATTACCCAGCGATGACTTGTAGGCTAGCTGAGCACTACATTCAAAATACTTGAAGATACTTCTTGCGCTAGCGCTCCTTGCTTTTAAACCCATGACTGACCGTAGGCCTACGCCATGCCAGAGCGGCTGACATTGAGGAGAACAATGGTCTAGTGTTGCTAGTTGTGGAAGGTGGCATTCGCTGGTTAGCTTAATGGGACTAGGGCCACTATGGCACCCAACAACCCTGTCAGCGCAAGGAGTGGCTCTGCGGTTAAAAAAAATAGCGCATGTATAGGGTTTCCCTACTTCTTTGTTAACAATGTTTTGCGGGATGAACTTCCAACTGGATGATTTATTTCATTTTATTTACATCATACTGCAGGCTGTGTGGCCTGCAGTATGATGCAAATATGGATGTGATGATGAATTAGATTGGGTTGGATTTCTTTTGCCAATCTGGCCTGACACAGTGCCGGGCGCCGGAACGGGACACAACAGCAATTTTCGGGAGATTTTCCCGTCAACCGTACAACCGGAAGAAATGGTCCAAATCAGGGAGTCTCCAGGGTAATCCGGGAGACTTGACAGGTATGAGTTGGTGATCAACGACACCGAGAGTGCAGCCATCTCGACGATTTTTACTGTAGGAAGGCCAGGGGATCAACTACGTTTATAATGGGAACTGGTGTCGAAACTAGTATATTTTAGTGAATGCTACGTATGCTAAACTCGCCTAAAATTGTAGGTTAGCTCTTTCCTGCCGCAAAATATCCGTCAATTTTTTCCCAACATGACAATTTTTTACTGTGAAATCGTTCATGAAAAGTAATGCACGCATTTATTTTAAGCGGTTAGGTATACAAACCCTTCACGTTTGATAGCAATAGTGTAGCTTTAGAACAATACACAAGAAGATCAAATAAAGTGTAAAGTATCTTTGATATGGAATCAAAAAGCGTAAGGAAATGAAAATTATTATCGATTAGCTTAGTTGTTCGTGGCCGTTTTTTCCAAGAAACCAGAAGACAAAATCAGCTCGTACGTGATATTGAAAGCACTAGGGTACTTATAAGCTGCAGAAACCCGATAACATAAAGAACAAAGGCAGTGATAATAACGCTATTTGGTTACGTTTATAAGTCGTTTTCTTCGCTTGTGCGTGCAACTTTAAGATTGCCGACTGCTTCATCTTCTCCTCGCAGCAGCAACGGTTCCCAGATGTTTCGTATGCGATAATACTGAGCCGTTCACATTACCAAACATAACACTACAATAACAAGTGTGCCGGCCGCCGTTAATTCAGCCCCTAGTTTGGCGAGTGTAAGCGCTGCACGATAAAATGACTTCTGTTGATCGAGCATTTTCCGGTGGATAAGGCTAATTTTGAAGAAATTTTGCCGGTGGGACAAGGTAACTGTTTCTCTTGTTCACAGAAAACACTACGGCCTAGAGGAAAGCCCAGGCTCGCTGGGCAAGAACAAGCTCTACTCATCAGTGCTTGTTCTTCTTGCTGTTTTTCGCTCTCTTTCCCGGTTTTCGGCGCTGTGAGTGCTAGATCAGAATCTGTCATCATTGAAGTACAAACCCGTGCTTCATCTTAAAGGTGGACGTTCAAAAGGAAATGTATTTGTTGTGCCTACGGCTGGCACATGACCGGGTGCTCACAGCTGCAGTTGAAAAGAAAGATGCACAATCATTGCATATTATAAATACAGAGTGGACTGCTAGGCAAAACGAAACGCTGTTGAGGACGGCAGAAAATTAGGTGAGGTGATGAAATTTGAAAATTTCCCGGCAAACTTGGAATCAGCTAGCGCATATAAGGATAATTAGAGATCATTGTGTGAGGCCTTCGTTCTGCAGTGGACACAATAATAGGCTGATGACGTATTAGTGCAAGCAAGATTCATCCCGAATTTAAACTTACTGTTTGTTGCTCTTGAGCCGCACGTTTCCTCAAACTGCAAAGCCGCAATCGTATGTTATAGAACAGCGTCCGCCGCCACTCAGATGCCACCCTCTACCTTGGCGTCATAATTTTTGTCCAGCGACAGCTCCGAACAAATAGGCGTCAGTGTAGCAAAATCGACGATCGATTTCATCTGAAACCAGTTAGGATGTTGAACCGTTATGTGCTTCGCGTCCGGTGCGGCTCACTATTCTGACATGCACTTGAACGTGTGTTCTAATGAAGCTGGTTAACTTATGGAAACGTGGGCGCTTATCATTCTGGTGATGTAGAATTGGCCATGACTTCTATGAGGTCCCACTTGGGCTATGAGACACACCGCTGTTAGTGGCTCCGTAGTGGCTCCGCAATTAGTGCTGACGTCACCGAACTATGATTTATTACCTCGCTCCAAAACATAAGTTAACGAGCCTTTATGCATTTCCTTTCTGTAGGAACGCGGCCGAAAACCTGCAAAACGAACTCTTGACTTTTCTTGACGGGAGGCCATACGTCTGTGTAGGCAAAAAATAAAAATAAAAATATTATCACGCAGCCCGCACATATGACGGGCGAACAGTCCGAATTGTGAGGAATTCGGTATTCCTGAGACGACAGAACAAATCTTGTGCATGGGCGGACAGTCCGAATTCTGAGGAATGCCGTATTCCTGAGACGACAGAACACACCTTAAGCATCTTCCCGCGATTTGATGTACACAGAAAATCGCTGACAGTTTCGAAATTGGTCGTTGCACTATTGACTGAGAAAGTTCTATTGGGACCGTCGCCTGATCCTCGTCATCAGCCTGATAGTTTGAAAGCTTTCAACAAATTTTTGTATGACAGCGAGCTGGACATAATCATGATACTTTGAAGAGTCTTGGACCATGCATGTTTTTCACCACCATCTTCGTCTTAATATTCAACGTCTTCTCTATTCTTTCTTTCTACACCCATTTCGTATGCAGCAAAGCCGAGTAGCAAGTCAAAACATTGATTCAGGCTAACATCTCAGCTTTTCTCTCATAATAAATATCTCTATTCGAGAGCCGCAAAATTCAAAATCGGCAGCTGTGGGAAACCCTGTTGCTCAGCTCAGGCCAGCAATACCAGGTCTGGACCTGCCACTTTCGCTTCTGTTGTGACACAGCCTGCAGCGAATATCGGGCGCCGAAAATTTTCTCAGGGGATTTTCAGGGGTGGCACGCTGCGTAAAGGCAAGAAATTATGCAACGCCAAGTACGTGTACGCCGTTCAAGAAATAAGCGGCGAAGTTTCAACGCGGTGTCAATCGCAAGTGAAGCGTGTCGCGTACGAAGTTGAACTTCAGGTAAGGTTTGCACGCTGCTAGATTCAGGCACACAAACACGAGAAAATGCTTCCAATAAATGAATTCACAGCAGTGATAATCAGACGTGTACCGAGCTGCTCGATCACACGACGGTACGCGCCGCACTGGAAGCGTGCTTTCAGCATGCCGCGAATAAAGCGGGCCCTCCTGCAATCTTTCTTGACTGCATGCCGCTAAACAAGTAGTCATGTCTGCGCTGTAGTAGCAACCATCTTTCCGATTAGCAACTGATAAATAACTGCAATGCATATGAGCTCGCAGTAACATACGTACGAATCGCGCTGCAGCGCGAGCTCGTGCGCTAGTCGCTTCATGTAGCTTTTATGACAGCGCTGAAACATCGATGTGCTGTAATCAATACTGCCTTGCAGCGCTGCCTCAACGTGCGACGGCATTGAGGTCAAGGATGAGCACATTTAACTCTCAAACCTGTGCTGCTCGTGAAATTATCCAGGGGCACCCGACGCTCCGCTGCGTGAGGCCTTGAAGGAAAACGGTAGAATTAGATGTTGGGATTCAGGCCTTCTTGCTCGTGCCAGCCCACGACGCAGCAGTAACGACAGTGACTCTTTTTCGAGGCTGAGCTAGGTGTCTCGGTCGGATCGGCGTGTAAAAGAGCGAGGATTCTGGGATGCGCCGTTTGCTAGCTATTTCCGGCGCGAGTCAGCGCAGCCGGCGCCACCGCTACGCCGTTGAAGCCCATTGATTCGCTTGCAGTCCGGCTTTGTCACACACGAAGATTACCCGATTACAGGCGCCTAGAAAAACCATTGTCGTACTGCTCAGCTGTTGGCAGCTCAAATTATTACGCTAAAAGGTAAACGCGTGTAACTACTGCCTTTCAGCATCCCTTGCTGAGTCAGGTGTGCACAAGCATCACAGGCATGGCTGCCACTTCCAAACTTTTTACAAGGCAGAGACCATCAGGGGACAAGAAATGAACGTATACAGTGCCACTTATAAGGCGGCGATGAGCTGTGTAAGGGCCGACACGGAATGATTTGCCAAGATATTTCTTTGTCTAACATTGACTCAAACAACCAAAACTATTTCAGTACCCGCATGCACATATAGCGGTACAATGAAACATGGTTTTAAGGCGCAAATTTAAACGGGACACAGCGAGATAACCCGCCGTGGTTGCTTAGTGGCTATGGTGTTGGGCTGCTAAGCACGAGGTCGCGGGATCAAATGGCGGCCACAGGTGGCCACATTTCGATGGGGGCGAAATGCGAAAAAACGCGTGTACTTTGATTCTATAATATATAGGTGCATTTTGTAGAACTCAAGCTGATATATATTATTCCGGAGCCCCCCACTACGCATGCCTCATAATCAGATCGTGGTTTTGGCACGTAAAACCCCAAAATTTAATTTACAGCGAGATGCATATCCGCAGCCAACTAGCCCACATTAGTTCCTTGAAGGCAGATAATCGAAATGTCTTAATATGTTGGCTATACGGTCATCTAGTTGACAAAAAAGCGAAAACTTCAAACTACGTACCACTTGAAATGAATCTCGACTTACGGCCGGAAAATTCCCTAGCCAGCGCGCAAAGTTTCCAAACATTTTCAGCACTTCGTTTTCTAATTACGCAAGCTGCGCCGTTACGACGATATCGGTTGCAGCGATCACACAGCAGCATTTACCAGACCAATGTAGCCATCACCTCAGCGCCCGATTTTCTATAGTAATGCTTTTATACGCTTGATAAAATATCGGATAAAGATAATTTTTTCAACTGACTGACTGACCCGCAAGCAGAACAGTCAGTGATGATAGGTCCAAGCAGCGGCAAATGTCGTAGAGCTAAACCTGTCAGAAACAAAAAAGGCTACCGAAACGAAAACCAAAGTTAGTTTATGAATAGAAGCATATCCTTACCTTTCTTGGCCTGTCATCGTCACGCACTGAATGAACTGAAACCTAGAAATCAGCTGCATGAATGGTAGGACATTGCCGGTCGACAAAGTGGACGGAAAGCTTCGCACGACTGGCAGTTGAAACCGCGCAGCAAAAACACGTGCGCCGGGCATGCCGCTGATGACGTCGCGTCGTCCGTCGAAGCGGAAGCTGCCAGCAGACGGCGCGCCCCACAATTTCTTGCGATTGATCGCTTTACCGGCCACCTAAGCCGCTATTCTAGATATTCCGCCATTTTCTTCGAGGTGTGACGCAGGCTACGACGCTAACAAAATGACGCTGATGGCCCCGCTTTGCTTTCGTGACGTGGCGCAAATTTGACGTTTCACCTAATAAAATGTAATGCAGGCATTAAACCTAGCGTTCTTGATAAAGCAAAACAGTCTTCCTCCGCCGTAAAAATAAAGCAGCTAGCTCAAAGCGTACGATTATTCCATCAAAATCGCTTCTCGCTTCCGTCGTCTGCATGCGCACATGCTGTCGTCTACTTCATTAGCTCGGATGGGTGTCCTCGGGAAAGCAAGCACCCACGCGCTTGCTTTCTACCTTGAGACAACATACGCGACCTACCCATAGAGAAAGCTTTCTCTATGACCTACCAGTGATGATGAGCGCACGCTCTAGGCCGCGTTATCGCTACCTCGTGAAACGCAAGTGACTCAGCCCGACTCGTCTTGCTGAGACGCGGCTGAATATCATCGATAGCGTTGTGCGCGCCACAGGTACCCGCTTGTGCGACGCAAGCGCCGGTGCTGCCATCTCTTGTTCACTTCGCTGCTTACTCACCGCGGGAGGAACCTTTAGGGTGCCAACTTGCGTACATTTATTTTGCAAATTAAAAATCCGCCCCTGTTACAGCCTTTGATGACGCGAAAAGTCGTTAATATTGATTACGATACAAACGCAGTAGTTAAAACTGCAAAAAGTCGCCGAAAGTTTCCTAGTTTCAACTAATTTTATTTACAATAAACGTGTTTTTAATAAAAATGATGGCTCAAAACACAAATACCAACACCTCCCGAGAGTGATGCAAATGCTATGAGCACGCGTTATGAACTAAAGATTTTCACAGCCCCAAACGATAGCGACAATGCGGCGATACGCATGCCTCTCGCCCGCCATTGAATATGGCCGCTCATTACCATATTTGGCGCGGCTCGCCGCACCAAAAATTATGGCTGAAAATCTCTGCAATGGCGACCTAGCGCAACGTCACGCAACGTCAAAATATAAGTTTACGAAACAGCCCTTACTGTGACGCTCCTCAAGGAATATTCCTTCATCCAATCAACAAGCTGACATACCAGTTATCCTGGAACGCCGCCATATTTTCGGGAAATTGCAGATGCATTGCACGGGCTTCTGCACGCTACCATCCACTTTATTTTAAAGCGCTAAAGTTTTTATATAGTTGCCAAGGACCACAAAAAAGTATGTAGATAAAATTTCCAGCTCTACGTCACGTTTCGTCATTCTGATGAAAACGCAAAATTGCATTTTGCAAAACTTCCGTTTCCCGGCACAAATTTCAATACACGTTACCTCTCGACAGCCAATGAAAGAGTCAAAATGGCGGATAATGGCGGCGGTGCAGCCGCCATGCGTGTCAAGCATAGAGCCTCTATTCCTTCTGCTTCCAGCATTACGTCCCATGGCATACGGAGCGTCCGTTTTCGTAAAACTATACTACGGCCAGCTCGTAGCGTGGTCTGTGACAAGCGACGAGCCTTTGCGCACTCACAACAGTGCAGAAAAAATGTGAATGCGAATCGACGCAAAACTCTCGCTAGAAACGTGCTTCGCCTCAGCCAGGGCTCACTACTAACTACCCAACCGGGCACTACCCAGCCAACGTTTCTTGCCGCCACCAGGCGCCGCTACTATGGGCGTCTTGCGCTGGAGTTTGAAGTATAGTAACGGCGCCTGGTGGCGGCGAAAAACGTGATCTGGGTAGTACCAGCTTGGGTAGTACTGAGCCCTGGCTGTGGCGAAGCACGTTTCGAGACCGAGTTTGCGTCGATTCACACTTTTTTCTGCCCTGTTTCGAGTGCAAAAAAGGCTCGTCACTTCTCGCAGACCACGCCGACTACGCTGCGAGCTAGCCGCAGCCTATTGTTTAACGAAAACGGACTCTCCGAGTGCCGTCGGACGTAATGCTGGAAGCAGAAGACATCGGCGACGTCGATCCGGAGAGACCTAGCTCAGCCTCTAAAAAGCATCACCATCGTTACAGCTGCGTCGTGGTCTGCCATGAACAAGAAGGCTTGAATCCCAGCATCAGATTCTACCGTTTTCCTTCAAGGCCTCACGAAGCCGAGCGTCGGGCGCGCTGGATAACTGCAATTCATCGCGCTGGGTAAGTGAAACTTCGCGCCATGCGGACTGCTTCGCCTATCTGGGAGCTTGCTTGATTATCTGCGTTGCTAAAATTCGGTCTTTTGCACCTGCAGTCCTGACGGCAAACCGTGGGAACCAGCGCCGAACACCAGGATATGCAGTCGCCACTTTGTGGGCAACGAGAAAAGTAATTCGGCCAGTCACGCCGCGTATGTGCCTACAGTCTTCCCCGCAGCCTACACCAGGCCTCTTCCGCCTGACTCTTCAAGTCACATGGAATGGTTTCAAAGGTGAGTAGGCCATTTTTTTTATTACCGTGTGGATGGGAGCGTCGGCTGCTGCTGACGTTGTGCTCTGTACAGCTTTCGGTGTGACGCTTCTCGGTGACTCCTGTTTTTCGTCTGCTGCGGTTAGGCGTCACATTTTAGAATTTCAATTGGATTTTTTTTTGGTCTTTCCAAACATTTAGGTCGCAGAAAATGGGCCAGAAGCCGAGTTGCTGTGCTGCTTGGAGGAAACGTGCCAGACATGCAAACTGCATCTGAGGAAACCTTCGAGGCGAGAAGCGAAAATGTAAGCTGAAAATTTTTCTCCGCAGAACTACTGGCCTTGGTGGTTCATAATTATGGCGTTTCGGAACATCATCACTTTTGGCATGCTAAACCCCAGAATTTAATTTAGGGCAAGGCGGTTGCAGTGATGGATCATCAAAACGAGCTGGCTTGTGCCGCTCAAAGGGTGGTATGAGGCCAATTCGTGGATAGAAATGACGAAAGTACTGCTCCGGCTCTCCAGCACAAGGTAAGAGTGCAGGTAGTGCGCGCGAAGCAGCTTAGGATGGGCAGAGTGGGACACAAAAACCTGTGTTGTCACCCAAATCACTGGTTTGGGAAGGATAGATAGAGCCCTTAGGTGCACCGGGGGAAACTGGGCAGGTGGTTTGCAACATTGCGCAACCACAAGGAACACCTGGACCAAACTGCTGCTCCTGTGGCCCATTAGATCTTTCAGCTCGTTTATTTGCTCGCAACATATATTTAAGTGCTTACCTAGCATTTCTCATATATCAGGCTACATACATCATTAAAGATTCAAGATGGCGACATTTCCAGCTTGTCTAGGACAAAAATAACATCGTGCTTTATTTTGTTGCACTATAATGGAGGCAGCTTCCCGGCGTGTTTCGGGAGCCCCAGTGCGAGGGAGGCATGGCCAGATGTAGTTGAGTGAGTGAATAATATCACGCTGACAGCGTGCGTGCGTCCCTCACCTACTCAATTCTAGATTGTACAGTACAGTGATCCTCTCAGGTAAGCTCACCTTCCTCACATCGCGCACAATATTTACGACGCAAGAAGAATCCCTGTAGGAATCCAGTCGACCGTTTCGTCGTGGCACTGTCACCGTCCCTACAACGCAGTATGGCATATAGATCGTTTTCTCTCGACAGGGCGTTCCTTTTGGAGACCTGAAAGCACAGCCAGAGACTGATGGGGTGCCGCACAGGGATTACGCACAGAATACGCCATTCGTTCTGTACGAGAAGAGGATTCCGGCTAACCTGCTTACGCTAACGCAGTATATATCGCAGCCAAGAGATGCTGGAACTGTGTCGGCAGTGCTCGTTCGTACTTTTTATTTTTTTTCGGCGCTTTCAGACCCTCGAAGGAAGTACGATGCAGTCTATTTTCATCAGCCTAGCACCACATCGTGTTCGTCTCGCAGTTACGTCGGTGGTTCTCCTTTACTCTTGTTAACCAGGTTAACAAGCCTGCACAAAGAAAAAGATAGCCTTTGCAAGGAATGCTGCTGTTCAAGGACACAGTACACGTACGCACAGATGTGAACGCAGTCTGTTTACCAAGAGGTAAGAAATCTCTTCATCGGAGGTGTTAATAATAGCGCGTGTCATCTGATATATTTAAAGCATTCTGCCAAACTGTGCACAAATAGAAGTGCCGCAGCAAGTTCTAGTACTCATATTATTGATGCATGTTCTCTTGTATATGAAATTTGGCAAATAAATGTCGATACAACTGAAAAAGTAATGAAGCGCCAACCACGGTTACTATCCAAAAACGCGTTTAGCATGCTTTGGGAGGTGGTTAGTTGTAGGGTTATGGAGCACTGTGTGTTTAGGGTGACACCCCCTTATGAATCAGAGCCAACCCGAAGTTTGAAGGTCAATTTTTTAAGAACCCGTCCATAACACAGTGCAGCGTCGGTGATCACCTCGGCGCGCCAGCCGGACACTTGTCGCGTCGGAGATCCTACCGCAGTTACACGGAGATTTGACAGGCGTTTCATTCTGCTGCATATAGTTTTGATACTGAGGGCGGAAACACTGATTTTATTCCCCACCGCAATTTGAGCGTTTTTTAGATCACCCTCGGCACTTAAAAAGGCGTCCACTGGACGAACTCCCCCATTCTAGTACACTCTACCAGCAGTATAGGAGTATAGCAGTATAGCAGTACAATATTGCAGCTTGTGCCAAGATAAGGAATTAACCATGCCTATAGCGTAGTATCTACCCAAGAAAAAGGGGGAGGGGGCAGTGGGACAATGTGGGACCAAAGCACTGATGTTTGATTTACAATATGATATATCGTGCCTATTACCATGACAGTGGTGAAATTGTCCGTAGACTAGGCTCATTGGTATAGCTAAATAAGGAACACATTATAAGACAAACTGTGAAGAATAGGAGTATTCTACGACGAGAGTACCTATGTACACAAACGTACGTACGGTTCACAAGCACTTGAGCAGGTGTCATAGGCAGTGCAAAGGTTGAATCCTTCTTTACATAATTTGCCAGCGGCTAAAAAGTGGAGACTGAAGATTAAAAGTGTATGACGTGAGCAGATAAGTGCAAACAACAAAGCTTTTATTTTACAGCTGGCGGTCATTGTTCTGTGTTTATCGATGCGTAATTTTGCTGATGTAGAAGGAAGCAAAAAGCATGTGTAACCTAAAATACCATGCGGAAATATCAACATGTAGTCAACAGCAGACTCCGAAAGCCTCCAATAGACCCTTTAGATCAACATCATTCACAATTTCTATGACTCATTAGTGACCACCATAGAAATGCTTTGGTAGTGCATTTGTAGTTGTGAAACATCAAACCTCACAACCACAACAGCTCCTGACTGATTGTGCCAACTGGAACAATTCCGGTATCCCTGAATTTTGAAGGCGCTCAGGGGGTCCGCGAGTCGCGACCAGCACGACCAAGAACCAGTGGCACAAGGAACAGAACCGACTTTACTTGACGACGTAACGAAGCACTCAAACAATCACCGCTGTCTCGCGGCTGACAGTAAAGCGCACAAGGCGAAGCGGCAAGCAACGGAAGAGCGAGGCAAACAAGTGTACTGGCAAAGGGGCTGACTAAATAACAGCCTTAGCAGACAATCAATCGCCGCAATCTCGCGACCGATAACAGAAAATGCAAGGCGAAACAAACGCCGAACCGGCAAGCCAAAACGGGTCTTTCGCAAATGCGGAAAACTAAGCCTTCGTTTTCAGGAGACACTACAGCAAAACGTTTTCCCTCGCTCCGCAGAAGAGTGTGCAGAAGAAGGGGGCATATAATGGACAAGGTTAAGTTAGAGAAGCGGAAAGGTGCATCCTCGCCGGAAACTCCTACGCCCCTACCGCGGAAGTTTACCCGTGCTGAAGCCACACGCCTTGCGACGCATCGTCACGGAGACAGCAGTGACACCAGCCTGCCGCGCCATGATGCACCTCCAGACTTGGCAATCAGCCACTTGCCGCTCCTGTCCAGCAAACCAGCTACTGGATCAGAATCATATACTGTGGGGCTGCTCAGATCTCGCCGAGCACCGGAGAAGAGCGATAGCCACCCTGCCCCCTACTCTGAGGCCTCCGGATTTGGACGCCTGGCGCCTTCCCACTGGTCCCCCCGAGAGACGGCGCCTCATATTCCAGTCATTACTTCAATTTTTACAAGAGTAAAAAATGGTGAATAATATTTGAACCTCCTCCTTTACCCCTCCCCCTGCCCTGATGGATTCGCTTCCTGGGGGTGGAAACTTTTTATGATTATTTTAATAAACTTTCTAACAACAATCCTCGATGCGCAGCACGCTCGCCAAAAACTAAGCCTAGTCGCGCCCGACCAGCGCCTCACCAGGCCCACCCTACGAAAAGCCCCAGAGTGCTGCCGCCGCTGCCTTCTTATCGCGCAGCCACCTTCCCGGCAGCCCCGCGCGTGTTCTTACGCCAACCCGATTGGCGCGCGCTGTTATGGCGCGCGTTTCAACGGCTTCCGCCGCGCCTGCTGCAGAGGAGGACCCAAGGGACCGACCATTTAAACTTGATTGCTCCACCGCTGTACGCTGTATTGATAACTATTGGCAGTGTTTACCTTACCTCGATCAACTTCATTACTCACATTTGCGTACCCGGGTTACTTCTTGCTGCTTCGTTCTTGCTCCAACAGATGTCGGGGTTAACAAGTTGTTTCGTAACGGAAAATCATTTGATTACGGAACATTTGTGGCCGACACACTTCTAAGTGAACTCATCTATAAACGAAAGTGCCGTCGTCAATCCTTTGATTATGGGCACACCTAAAACGACGTGGTTTGCGCTTCTATACTCTTAGATGCGTTACTTGAGGCCGCTGATCGCACCTCAATCCGCAAAAAAAGTGGCCAGCATGTAAGAAGCCTATGTGCGAGCTCCGCCGTATTCTTGCTGAACTACCGCAAATCAAATCAATGCAAGGGTTGAAAGATAAATGGAGGTGATCCAAGCAAAAACGGATGGGCAGAATTATTATAGCGTTAGGCTGGCGTAGGTGCTCACAAAACGATAGATTGTCCCTGTTTTTTTCGAGAGTCATAACGACCTGTCGCGGCAGGAACGCGGTAAAGGCCCTCATTAGGGTACTTGGGACCATGACGAGCAAACGAGATAAACGATTACGTAGACGAAAAGCCGCACCAATAGGGGGCAAGCTCTATCGCTTCCTACCCAACAATGGCCATATCCTCCTTGCGGCGCTGCCGGAGCGACGTCACACGATCCAAAGGCGCGGAAGCTGGCCTCGCTGCGCTGTTAGTGTATTATGTGACTTCCGCTTGATTTAGTAGTTTAGTTCCGCTACTTTAACTATGCGTAATCTTCACCAAAATCTAGACAAAAGTATTGTAGTTTCCTGAAAGAGCAAGATGCCTGCATTCTCAGCATAACTGAAATTCGGTCTACACCTTTTACAAATTGTAAGTAGGCGAGTTTCAACTTTTATTGATATTTTGGAATACTACGATTATCTTTTTTTTTCGAGTGGTCTTGTACTTGCTGTATTTATAGTTTCGGTAGGTAAAAACAAGTAGTCATTATATTGTTTGATGCCGATTTCACCTGCACACAAACGTTGTACGATTAAGATAAAAAAGGTAGTTCAACTGACAGAGAGTAAGAAGTCTTCCGGTTTGATTGATTTGTAGGTTTTAGCACCACAGAGCCTAAATGGGGCGTGTTGGAATGCCGTAGCGGAATGGTGTGGACTTATTTTGAATGCGTGGGCTTTCATAAAGCACATAAAATTCGAGGCACATTAACACAACCATTCTTATATTCTGTCGCAATCAGAGGGTAGACGGTCCGGCCGGATATCGAACATATGGCCGTGTGTTCAGCATCCGACGAGCGAAAACGTTTAAGTACAGCATCGGGGAATTTTAACCTTTTCACGTTGAGTTACTGTAATGCATGCTGAAATTGGTTCAGCTCTTAATTTGTTAATATATTAGCGACTAAACTGGTCGCACGTCATTAGTCAACGTATTTATTAGAATAACAATACCACGTCATTGAAGGCTGCTACACCAGCCTATTAAGCATTAATCTCCTAGATTGAGCTTGACCATCTACTGAATGGAGACCCTAAACATTCTTTTAAAGGACACTGTTTCTGGTGACGTTGTCTGAAGAACCTTAATTCTTTGATGTTCCCATTCACAAGTTTCCTGCATGAAAGTTGAAATGGACATGTTTTATTCTGAGTAATTACAACCAATTTTTAACATTCAAATTTATTAAGTAGACCTACAAGAAAACCTCACTAAGTAAAAAGTTGCACAAACATTTCTACTTTAGGGTAAAATACCCAGATTGGTAATTTTTGCTGCGGTCGTACAATTCCTACAGTCATTCCAGAACCAACCAGTTTCGTTGTTTCAATGAATATAACATCTTACGAGTATATTCTGTGCACTTTTTTTGAGGGCATTGACTATATATTGAGAAGGCGCCACCTTTTTCGCGAATCGGATAGCAGTGCTTTCCGGTGTGTACGTATTTAAATTTCGGGGTTCGAATATGTTAAGCTGCGCAGCTGTGCAGTGAGGCACGCCATGTTCGAGGGCTGCAGGATAATTTTGACCACGTGGGGTTCTCTAGCATGCACCCAACGCATGGTACACGAGTGTTTTTGCATTCCACTCCCATCAGAATTAGATGTGCCCTTAAGCAATCACGCCCGCATGATGGCCAAAATACCGGTGAACCGAAATGTTCTGTTCCCTATTCACGTGACCATTTTTTTACTACAGAGAGGTTGCTTATTGGAAGATGCTGATGCGCCCGCCAGTAATGACAGCGATCGACGTGACAATGAGAAAATCTCCAAGGTGGCATGATGCACCGGTGTTATTTAGACAATAGAATCTTTGCAAATACACACTCCTGATCGGCTTTCATGGCCAGTAAAAGAAAGCCTATCATTTCTGGTTTTCTACATTTGAACATAACTGTTGCCGATCTGGCTGTCTGGTCTAACGTGAATGCCAGTGGCTGCCACTAAAAACAATAGGCACGTTAACATGTTTGCCATGTGTCATGCGCTTCATAGTGATAAAAAATTAAACATATAAAATGAAATATAGGTAAAAAAAGCAAGAAGATGGCAATGTGATGGAAACAACTCTATGATATATTTTTGTAGCTTCTGAAAACGTCTAAAAATTTGAAGCCCTTTAGAATAAACATTTCCAAAATTTCAAAATATATATGGAGAAATTTGTCAACTACATATGCAACAAAGTGCTCAAAATGACGTGCTCTTTCATCGTTCGCTCTTGGACACGAATAGCTAGGAGCCTTTGTCGCTTTTGCCAAGTATTTGTCCCATAAGAATATCATAAGTGTAAAGACAACTGTGGAGAATCATGGAAGAGCATGATTTTTCGAAATTATAGTTTTGATTGTGTGGCACTGCATCCATAATAATTTGCAGTCCTTACAAGGTAATAAAGGGTGTTTTTATATTCTCATTCAGGGTAACATTGAATATGACGTAACTCTGTACTTGGAGTGATATCTTTAAAAAGCCCCCCTCGCCAACACCCTATATTTCGCGTTGCTACGTTGTAAAGAGTCATGTAAACGAATTACATTCGTAGTGAAATCCACACAACAGCATGGGAATCTGCATTATTGCGATATTTCAAAACGGCACGTCAATTACGCCAGAGAATGTAGTGTGAGGAGGATAGTGCATTATATTGCGGGGAGACAGTATGAAGGTATGGGGGCGCCAAGCCTCGAGACAGCCTAATCCAAAGCGTGGGTAGGTCTAATAGAACGCATTGCATGGTATGTGTCCTCTTGATGGCTTCATTGCGAGATATACAGATCTGGTAAACGACCGGCAAGCAGTGCCATAACACCGATAGAAAGCTGCAGGTAGGCATGGTAGAAGCTTATGACGCAGTTAAGCATACACGTCCGAACAATGACGTATTCGCATGGACGCGCAGAAGCTGTCTAGGCTCTTGCACCGACGCTCTACTCTAGTTGCCTCTGGGAAAGAAACGGAAGTCCCTGGTTGGCCTAAAAATGGGGTCGCCACTATTTCTTTATAATATGTTAATCTGTTTCGTGTCGATGCCACGAAAGGTTATGTTGATTTAAACTGAATTTTGACACGCTATTTGCAATACCTAACCGCACATATACTTTCCAAGACCGTTCAGATAAAAAGCCAAACAAATTTTCTGGATTCGATTTGGTGCTATTCCGCTAACTCAAGACACGGAGACATCTAGGGCTCGTTTATTTCACCGTCCATTGGTATCAAAGGTTTCTGAAAGCTTGCATGTGATAACGTTGTAAGCTTGGAGTGCAACTTGTGAAAAGCATGAATGCCTGGCGGTTCAGTGTGGCTGTTTGTTACATTTATAATACATGGCTATATAATTTGTTATAGTTCGAATATAACGCAGTGAAGACTCAAGATCCGTGCAAACCTGCCCCACGTAAAAGTAAACATCACTTGTATAGACCCAATTTTGTGACGGCCTTTCGGTACAGATTAGAATGTGAGCCGAACACTTCCGTGTAGAGCACGCTTTTGACGGTGCATATGCGCAGAAACTGTATTTACTGAACGACCCTCTGCAGCAAACCCATGCGCAAATTTTATTAGACATGCTTTTTTTTCTTCATCCCGGCGTTTCTGTTTGAACGGCAACTGTTTGCTCAAAATTGGTGAAACAGTAACCTTTCATCTCGTTCAGTTAGACATATATGGCGTCTATCGCTTGAGCATCTTTCAAGACAATATAAAGGTAAAGGCAGGTAGAGAGAAAGCGCAGAACCAATTGAAATTGATGAGAGATTAGTGATGAAAATTACGCGGTAATGTTGTTTGGGCATCGCTATATTCCATAAAAGAGCTTTGTGAACTGCGATGTCAACCACTAAAGAGGAAGGTTTAATCGCAATCTGCCCATTTATGTGGATCGCTGCATCTCAGCTGGTAAAATGCGTGGATGAGACAGACGCATGTACTGTTAGACGAATCGGTAAATAGAAGTTACTGCGCTCAAATCTTGGTGATATGAACAGGCACACATGAAATTAAGTCTTCAAACAGGTTTGATTACCATTGCCTTGTTGGTTATTATGCTAAGAAACAAGTTACATATAGAGGGTGACTGAAGCAGATATATTGTGAAACATTTGATTGGACGTCGAATCTAAGAAACTGCCTAGCTCGGAAAGCGCTTGTAAAGCGTCTTGTAAACTCTCGGGCAGTAATACGCATTGTAGGTTTAGATATCCTAATTTATGTATAAGGGATGAGTTTCTCAGTAATTTCACCACTAAGGTACAACAATTTAGTAGCTTTCAAGAAATATAACAAGGCATTGTATTGTCATAAGGCGTAGGTGCACAATGCAGCTCTGTTAAAAGTGTATGGGAAATATATCGCGTATGGTTTAGGTATTAGATTCAAAACTGTTAATATATTATATGTTTTTGATTCAGTCACGCTTGTAGAAAGAAAAATGTCTTACGGAAGCGGCTGGAGGAATCCAAATATTCTGTCAAATAGTAGGATCAGCTCATGACGCAAAAGTATGACCAAACGCCGCATTTATAAAGGCACGGGGCGACACTAATACCCCGGCGCATTTGGCAACTCGAATCTTGAGAAAAAACATCCGTTAGCCTATGACATTGGTACAGTTTACATGATAAAATGTTTAACTTCTATAAATGAGTTCTTGATCTCCAATTCCTCAAAGATTAAATCCATTGAACTGTGCATTACTATTTCTTTCCTATTGGACTTCTGTCAACGTTTTCTTTCATTGTAGACTACGACGCCAAACCCATGTTAGATTGTTTTGCATTCGTGAACAGTTGCTTGGATAAGTGTTCACTGTCGTCATAGTTGACGAACAGGCGTGTTACATTATTCGCATACTAACTAAACTGATAATTTAGCTTCAGGTGTGCTTTAGTTGGAATCAGAATAAGTTATAGCCAAAAAGAAAAAAATTGTTGGTCACCACATTTAAAAAACTGGAATTCAGTCACCGAAGACTAATTTCTACTTCGGTCGATAGGTCCAAGGACACAGAACATGCACGTGTAATTTCACACTAAGCCGTAGTTAATTAGTTTATATAGAACTCAAATGTGATGCATCGTCCGGAAGCTTAAGTTCTGATTTCGGCTTTGAAATTTGAAAACTTGTTTGGGATAATTCGCGCTTATCTTTTACGCAGTTATGTAGAGAATTACAAAACATGACTAAGAAAACCATCACGAAATCCTACAGGAAGTCATTTCCACTATTCATTACCACAAAAAGATAATGACCTTTTGTATGCACACAGTGCATGCGACATGACAAATAAGTCCTGCTGAAGGCCGCAAGGTTTTGCATAGAAAATGTTGCATCAGAATGCAAAATTTTCTGATGTCAACGTCTTCAGCGATTATGCACCGTGATTCAGGCTACTCAGTTCACAAAAAAAGGCCGCGCTTTAAAGCACATCCCACACCGGGGCTGCCAAGGACAAATAAGTTGCCTCTTGAGATTCAGTAAAGCTATACCTTATCCAAACTATAATTATTCAAACATCCGTAGTGGCAGCGGTTTTAATTTAACAAAGCGGGCAAATAAATTGGCTTTTTTCCGCTTACAAAAACAAGAAAGAACAATGCAGAATTAAGCGGTTTTACGCCTCTGAAAGTATTTACTACAACAGCAGCAGGCTCTAGAAGCGTACACCGCCATCTTCTAAAGGGCAGTTTTCCGTGTGTTACTGACAGTGTCTTCGTGCAACGCTATAATTTTGCCCACTGTGGCACCCGCAATATATGCGCACACGTCACCACCCTCAAGGTCTGGCGGCACCAAGAAGAAACAAAAACCACAATCAAATTCCGAAGTCTCTTAGCTGCGTGATGGCGTAGTGGTTTGCGTGTGCGGTTATAGATTGCCGTAGAAGTATGAGTTATATTCACTGTCGTGGTTGGTAGGTAGGTAGGTAGGCAGGCAGGTAGGTAGGTAGGTAGGTAGGTAGGTAGGTAGGTAGGTAGGTAGGTAGGTAGGTAGGTAGGTAGGTAGGTAGTTAGGTAGGTAGGCAGGTAAAAACTTTATTTTTGTCCGCCAACTTAATAGGGTGGGCTTCACCCTGCCTATAGGCGTCTACCACGAGCCCTTCGGCTCGTGGTGATCGAGACATTTCTTTTTGTTAGCCCCCATGCTGATGGTGAAGTTCAGAATTAGCTTGTGGTTGACAACTGCGTAAGAAACGGAGATAAGGAATGTACAGGGCGAACGGTGATTCGCTCTCCTTACTGCTGGGAAAACACGGGGAATGTGGGATAGAGAACTTCAAGACGATTAGTAACACGAGAACAAGGAGAGAGCAGGAGCCAACGTTTCCACTAGTGGACTTGTCTTTTTCAAAGTGACATATGCTGTCCCTCGGCACAGTATAGACCGACGGAATTTGAAGGAACAAAGTGAATTCCCTGTGCTTTCCTTGGCACACATATCATTAATTCGTGACAGTCATTACAAGTACATTCACCACTACCAAGCCAACATTCACCACATACTGTGCCGAGGAGAGCGTATGTCGCCTTCAAAAAGAGAAGTCCACCTGTCGAAACGTTGGCTACTGCTCTTACCTTGCTCTCCTGGTGCTCATCGTCTCCTTATGACTGCTACAACTAAACGTTACAAAATACAAAGAAATTTGGCGCCCAGTCTTGGAGTTGTAGTATCTGTCCTCGTCATGCTTGCGCTGTAAATTTCTTCAAATTAGGACACGCCAATTAGCTCAAGGTAAGATTCTGCTAAAGGTAACATTTCCATGACAGGGAAAACACAGCTTTAGACAAGGAATGGCCAAGAAATAAGTCAAGGAAATCATGGCGTATAATGCATTATGTAATGGTCGACCATCAGTTTGCTGTGGTTCGCCTGTCATGCAAGAACAACTTTCCCGATTTTTTGTTGCAGGGAACTTTTATATTAAAGATAACCGCCACTTCGCCTTAGAGCCAGCCGAATCTATCCAGTCAGTGCCTGCACGTTTTCAGTATCACAGAGGCGATTATAAGTGATGTTATCTTAGAGAGCCGGCATATGGGAACAGATACACCGAAGGGAATACAGCCTTCAGGTTATTCGATTCAGATCGCCTTAAAAATGCCTCTGGTTAGACCAGCAATTGAACCCGTGTCCTCTTGCTGGGCGGTGGAAAGCCATAGGCACTTAGCTGCACCGAGGCGGGTACTAACTTGAGGTTATATGCCCCTCTTGTGATCACGAACATTAGGAAAGCGAAACGTCGATAAATATAGCATAGCTACACCTTCTGTATAGATATCTTTAAACATAACTGGTGCACTGGCAGTGGTGACTGTTACTCTAACCTAAAACGCGGATAAGGTATTGGTAATATATTGTCAATAGTGTCATGAGCCGGCGGTGAGAATGTAATTAGTTCTAGGACGCACGCTCTGGAAGATGCCAGTTCGGTGAAAGAAGCTACTCTGTGAAGGACGCTCACTCTGAAGGATTGGCGCCATCTTTGGCAGCTAGTCGTCTTGTCGACGCTGTGCTGTGTTTCAGTGTAATTTGGGACAACATTTATAAATTCGAATGCCTGAAGTCGCGTAAAGTGGTCATTGAAACTCTGCGAACATTTGCGATGGTTTTCAACATTATTTTCTGAGCGTTCTAAATGTCACCTCTTTCGTTACAAAAATATTCGGGACACCCATTGTTTTGCAATATAGCGTTCTAAATATCATCCCTTTGGTTATAAAAAATGTTACGGACACCCATAGTTTTGCAATATACCGCGTGTGCCGTTCGAGTTACTTTTGCTGTCCTCGCTTTTTTTTTAGCGGTAAAGATGTCATACAGTTTCAAAATGCTTGAAGTATCCCTTTTTTCAGTAGGATTCGCGTTGCACAACTCTATGGTATATGTCGCATGGTTACATCGAGACCCCCCAAAAATATTTTCGCGTTTTGACACAAATTTCTTTCATGAAATTCCTAGTCCCAGTGCAGTTTCGACTGCAATTGAGGTTCACTTCGCTGTAGGCTCTGATTTGAACTCGGCAAACGCACGGGGCATACAGACTGCGATATGCTGCCTGAAGCGCCGATGACAGTCTCGAAGCCTGAAAACTGGAGCGCGAATGTAATTCTGCCGTGGAAATTAGCGCCGGAAGCATTTGCATCACTCAGGCGGATTGGGCCGGCGACTACTTTTGTACAAAAATAGATGTAAGTGATCGCCTCAGTCATGGAATGTAATCACAGGAAATGAAGAGACAGGGAAAAAAATGCCGTCATTTCTTGGACGAAGTGCATTTGGTGGGTGGTAGGTGGTGCGTATTCGCACCTCTGTTACACCTTGGCCATAATGGGAGACTGTCATGAATACTAAAGACCGCTAATGATTATGGCTCGTCGTTCAAGAGAGGCATAATGTCTTTTGGGTGCTTCACGTGTTTCTCATTCAATGGGAGGCGGAACGAAGCTTTGTTTTTACTAAAGCCCGACGCATCCCGCCACCATTTGGGGAAATAACAAAAACATGGTTCAGAAATTTTGAAATGTGTTTGAAATAATTTTAAGTTTCAGGACTTCTATATACTCTGGCCCAGCGTTGTAGGGCCGTCATTATACAAATGGGGAACAGTGAAGATTTTTTCCTGAGAGGCAGGAAATTAGCACAAAATTACAAGGGATGAGGAAGCACACAGGAGAGGCACTCACAACTCATGTTTTACTCCAACCAGCGCATCAAAAGAAACATTCCCCCAGGTTGTCAGAGAGGCGCACAATAAACATAAGCATCCACCAAATGCAACCAAGAGTTCATCGATCATATCGAATTAGGTTTTCGTAAGCAAACGTGAAGCGTCACTGATGCGCGTGTTCTCATACATGAAACTGAAGCATTGCCGCTAGCCGCTCGCGTGGAACATCAATTTTACTATTTTCGAGCAAATAAGTATACCGAACAAACGCTTGCACGAGCACACCGCGCAGCGCGCCGGCGCGAGCAAGTGTTCTTACGCTTAATTATGCCCTCATGCTCTATCGTTACATTCACCTCTGCCCGATATATTTCTTTTCCACATGATAGAGGAAGTCCATACAGAACACCCACAGCGTCGAAAACAAAAGCCTGGCATATGCTTGTTCTTACAGGTGGTTGAATTTCGCTTCTTAGAAATGCTTATCCAGTCGCAAAGAAGTTCGCAGGTACCGAGAAAACGGACCATGCGTCATTTATTTGCTTTATACGTTTTCAGATTGTCCTGCACCTAATGAAGGCATGGCACAACATTGAGCTTGTCTTGTGGAGCGTTGGCTCGGCGAACGTCTTTAGTTTTCTGCCATTGGTGTTTTCGAACAACAGTTTTCGCAACGCCTACCAAAACTCATTCCAGATAACCTGTCGCTAGTCGCTTAAATATATGGGGGGCTAAGTTCTCTTTTACCCCATAACTTAATGAATTTTTGCAATGCAAGTTCCATACAAAAAATACAGTGGCCCTATGAACCATCTCAGAATTGGCGCAGAGGGAGGGCTATGGATCTCGTTGCACAAGCGATTAAATTTATCAGCAGATATATCCGTTTCAAAGCTTTCAATTATTTAGAAGCTGTAAATACGTGCTTCTGTGATTCATCTGTGTAGTTCATGTGGTTTATGCGGCTTATTGAGTTTCTATGGTAGTTAATCTGTTAATTAAATGTAATTAAGCCTATTTCCTGTGTTCTGTCTCGTCGCTTTAATTTTCTGGCCGTTTCTAGCCTTAGATACGTGCAGATGCGCCAAAGAATAATAATTTTAGAGAACAGTGCGTGGTCGCCTTGCCTTGACGTTGAGCTGTAATTACACTACTGATCTTATATGCGAACCTGGCAATACGCTCTTGCATTATATATTTGACCGACAAGGTCGGATATCTGCAGCAATCCTCAAACACCGTGCCCACACTGTTTCTGTGGTGTGACGTTGGCTACATAAAGATAGCAATCAGCAATCATCATGGCAGCACAACGGAAAACAAATTAACATTGCAGCGCAATTCTTAACTTACGCAAGAATATTTATTATGTTGGGTGCGCAAATCCATCGGCAGATGCGTACTTTGCCATTTGGGAAAGTACGCATTTATAGGAATTTACTTTTGATTGCAATACTTGCACAGATGTATGATATCAGCCCTACACCTCTACTGAACTAGGATATGAGTACAATTTATTTTGGCACTGCGGATGTATAAATGAAGATGTCTGCTGATAAGGATGGCAATGGTGTCGATAATTTGTTTTCCGGGCGTCGCCAGTATGGTGCGGAGGATGCGGTTGTTGGGCAGCGACATCACAACGTGTTTTCAATGACGTAGTTGACATAATAAAACAGGAAACAATCCTGCAATTACTTTCCTTTTGACGATAATATGAGACTAAAAAGCCTTTCGTAGTTGCATCATCACACAAGCATGCATCAATATGATGTACTGATATTTCTTTATTAAGAAAAGTAGTCTCTGATGCAGTCATCTTATAAAAACGTAATTTTTTTCATATTACAAACTGCGTATATGAGCATCATTTCAAAGTTGGCATTTGTATGAGGAACAGGTAATAATCGGCTGTCATTAAAACAAGCACCATTTGGCGCCGTTTTGCCCACCCATCCATTCTCTCCTCCCGCGACCATCAAATCACAGCCTCACTTATGTCCTTCTCACACTCGCGCATGGCCATTTGCTCGTGGAAACATTCCTGAGACAGGGCCAATCAATAAGTACTCAAGTATGCAAATGAGCACACGGGAAATATGCACCAGAGTAACTATTGAAGGCATTTGCGGTGGAAGGGCTCTGGAAGAATTTTTTTTGAAGTTTTGGCATTCTACCAAAGTACATGATCCCTTGCCTTGCAAGTAGAAATAAATTGTCGCATTTTGGAAACCTTGCAAAGGAAGTGAGGTTAGTTTAACTGAAAAGCGGACATCAGCTTTCCCTCTGAAGCAACTGCACGTAGTATTTAGTTTCTTGACATTTCGGTCCTACTGAAGGCAGAAAACAAAAGCAAATTAAGAAGCCGGTGTATAATTGGTAGAGCGATACAAATAGGATTTATGAAGTATAAGTAGATCAATAAATAGGCGTGTCGTAGAAATCTTTTTAGTTTTAATCTTCTAATAAATGGCGGACTGCAACTTCATAAGACACACGCTGTTGTGATTGCGATTTGGAGGAACTGCTTGTAGACAATGTAGTTGTCGGCAAAAAACATTATTACCACAGCATTAGTAACAGTTTTATATTACAGGAACTATTGTAAAATGAATAGCGCCTGTTAGGTCAGGTCAGGAAGTACGGAAATGAATTACGTGCCTCGAGTAGTGCTTTTATCCCACGACGTATTTGACTTTATGCTCCTTAGAACCGAAAGGGAAAACCATCACTATAATGAGATGCACATTTCTGACGATTCGCCAGTATCATCTGTATGGAATTATATCCATATTTTTAGGTTAGCACGCCCTGTGGTGTAGACTTACTATGCGAAGAAAACGAAAGGAAAGCGTTTGTCTGTCGTGTACGATCTTCATTATTAATACCTCCAGTCACTATTTTATATCGTGACAATTTTTTGCAAAAATAATGATATGCTGCATCTAAGTTCTCTCTTTTATAGGTTTACGGTAATGAATACATATGTATCAGCCATGTCACATGTGAAGTGTTCGCAGCCAATAGTTGCCCGGAATATTTATGGCAACCTGGCTGTACAATATTGGCAGACCACCCGTTTCCCATTCCAATGATTCTCCAGTGGTAGAACACCTTGTGTACTGCCTATATTAGTTTTGAGTGTCTGTTGATAGAACAGTTAAAAATATGGAAATTGATTTTCAGGCGTAGTTCTCCGCTTATCACAAGAGATTATACAGAGCCTTTCAGGTCTGGGCTGCTATTCTGGTTATCGCCAGGATCCGCCAGCTTGTGGAATACCACAATGTTGGGGATTTGGCCATCAGAGGAGCTGTAGCAGCCCTAATAGCCAATCAGAGCCCATCGAATAGAGAATTGGACAATATGGTCGAATTTTACAGTGCCGGTATCAATCCTGGTCTGTGGGCGATGCTTCTGTGACCTGACGGCCAGGCACTGCCAGTCAAGCCCTCTGAGGCTTTGGTAGGCCTGCTATCTGTACTTTGTTTTCCTTTATGCACAATAAAGATTGTATTGTATTGTAGACCGTTGGCGATGCTTCTGTTGGCGATGCTTCTGTTGGCAACGCTTTTGTTGGCAATGCTTCTGTTGGCAATGCTTCTGTTGACGAACGCCGATTAGTAGGAAGCCATACACAAGTGGCTCAAATCAGGGTTACTAGAGGCCACCACCCATTCCTTACACTCATAAAAAACGCTGTAATTTTCCTATTTACAACGTCCAATGCATGATACGCAGGACGTAGAATCAGCCGAATTAGTTGGCGTATTGCTAACGTGATAGGGCGCAGCTTGCATTTTCTAACACTACTTCTGCTTAAAAGACAATATAGTGTGTTTATTGAAACCTGGCAAAGTGTGACCTGTGTCATGTCTGTGACCGCCTGATTAGATACTAAACAGCTGAGCATCGCCTGCAATCACTGACGTCACGTCTAAGATGTGGTAATGATTGTTTATTACGCGCCCCATTCCGTTTCTTAGCGCATTATGCCTAATTTTAAATGCACAGATGGGCAGTGAAGGGCTGCCCCTATTGTTTTAAATTGATACTCCGGTACGCTCAATAAATAACAGGCAGACAGTAAGAGCAAACAAACGCGTTCACTAGTATTCATCATTCATCATCATTTATCATCAGCCTATTTATGTCGGCTGCAGGCCGAAGACCTCTCTCCCTGTGATCTCCAATTTCCCCCGTCTCGGCGCTAGCTGATTCCAACTTGCGCCTGCAAATTTCCTAACTTCATCACCCCACCTAGTTTTCTGCAGTCCTCGACTGCGCTTCCCTCCTCTTGGTATCCATTCTGTAACTCTAATGGTCCACCGGTTATCCATCCTACGCATTACATGGCCTGCCCAGCTCCATTTCTTCCGATTAATGTCAACTAGAATATCCGCTATCCCCGTTTGTTCACTGATCCACACCACTCTCATTAGTATTACTCTGCCCAAAAGGCGCTGCAGTATACTCGTAGTAGCGGAATTGTGAACGCGAATCACCTAGGCGAATGGTGAGATATCAAGATAGGATTGGGCTATGTTGACTTGACATTAGGGCGAGTAAAGCAACGCCTAAAAAATTGTTACTGTTAGATGTGTGTGTGCGTGTGTGTGTGCGTTTGCATGCGTGTGTATGTGTGTGGGTGCGTTTGCGTGCGTGTGTGGGTTTGTTTCTGCGTGTGTGTGTTGTAAGTATTAGGATGTTTGTATGTATTTAGGGCTGTTCTAACGGTCTGAAAGAAATCACAGGCTCTGTTAGACATGACCAGCCATGGTTAGTGCTCATGGTTTTCGGCTGCTAAGCACGAGGTCGCGGGATCGAATCCCGGCCACGGCGGCGGCATTTCAATAAGGGCGAAACGCAGAAAACGCCCGTGTACTTAGATTTAGATGCAGATTAGAGAACCGCAGGTGGTCTCAAATAATTAGGTGTCCCCCACTACAGTGTTCTGCATTATCAGAGTTGTTTTGATACGTAAAGCCCCATAATTTTTGGGGGGTAGACATGGGAAGAAATCTACGCTTCGCTTAACCACGGTGCGCGAAATTTGCCGCCTTAGTGAGAGCCGCTCGTACCCTACTTTCTTTCACTTATTATTTTTTTTACTACAGGCGCGTAGCCCGTATAGGGTTCTACCTGTTCCTCTCACACCGCACAGAGAGGAACAATACCTTCAAGTAACTTTTATTATCATTGTAGCCTATGAAAAATGGCCCTATTGTAATGGGGTGTACATACCTAGTGAATATTGGTTTCGTAAATACGTGCAGCGTACTAACTGCGCTCAGTCTCCATCATGTTTGCTTGTGCCGCTGAGGCTCCGGCTGAGGTACGCCCACACGCTCAATCGATAGTCGTTCAAATAGTGGCACCGGCTACAGGCAACTGCAATCAATTAGGGCAAGCACGCAGAGCATGCCGCACGTGATCGCAAAGCCATTGTTGATCACATAAATTCGGGGAAACTCTCGTGTTCTTCGGCATTATTCATGGAGGCTAATTCGTACCACTTTGTACTCAAACGCCACCACTACAAAGCGAGATGTCCTGCGTAAAGCAGTATTGTACCATCCTACTACCAAGTGTTCAGCATGAGTCAACCGCATTCGTTGCCGATCATCTAGTGGTATTTATAGTTGGCTGCTACACCAACGTCCGCCATTCCTATTAGAAATGAATTGGCGTTCGTAAAGGTGACACCTATAGAGAGACAGAATTAAAGTAATTTCATGTCGAGTAAAACTTAGAAATAGTGGATTTTGAAATATCGTTTCATTTTGTGTTATTGGACTTGGATGAACTCAAGTTCTTTAACTTGATTGGCGATAGACAGCCGTTTCTAAATAAGAGCTACAGTATTATTCGTTTCCCCGCAAGAGCAAGAACAGCAGATATTTCATATTTTGAGAAAATGAAGGCCAATTTTCGTGACGTGTACAAAAAATTTGAACTCTGTAGGTTGCTTATGGGCTCGAAAAACATTTACTGAACACTCGCTTTCTTCCCATTATTTCACGCTATACACGGCATTTATTTATTTTTATTTTTTCATGCGTGATATATTGAGTTCGCCTGATGTCCTCACTAAACTGAAGGAAGCAAGTTCTTTATGGTTTATGACTGAGGACCAGGTAATGTTTGATATGTAGGTAAAGTTCAAAATCGAAGGGTAATTGCGACTTTCCCAATAAATTGCGCATGCAAGCATTCTAAAGCATTCTAGTGCGTTATGGGCCTGTCTAACGAGCCGGGCAGAATTGATCCTACTGCCCTGACCGAACTATAAACGCCACCAAGACAAACTTTAGCGAAAATTGGTGGCAGACTATGAAATCTCTCTGTGCGAAGGTTGATGCTGAGGTTGGATCAAACACATTATTCGTATAAAAAATCTTATTCAAGTGCTAGAGCGTGTAATATGGCCACTTTCAGCTATGCTTCCCAGTGTCCCGACATAGCTGTTGGTTACAACAGACTTGTATTTGTTAAAGCGGGAGGGGGGTCATGGTAAGTGCAATATGCGACTATTTTTTTACATTCTTGGTCTACTTAAAAGCGTTGCAAATAATTACTGAGCGGTCGTACTTAACCCCTCCCCCCCCCCTATTTTCATGCGTCATAAAACATTCCTAGTTCGTATCAGCAATGACCTCGGGGGACCTAACAAGAGACGTTTATATTTTCCGAAAATAAAGGTCGTGGTACGGGCATTATTTAAGTAAACATCATAGACAGGGGTCTAATTATGATATTTGCATTAAATTGCGCAAGCAAGCGATCCGGAGCTTTATGAAAGTGTTTTACGAAAATAGCAGAATGTATCCCGCTGCGAGAGCTGTTACTAAACCGATATCAAATCTAGCGAGATTTGAGTGGGCGGGGGGGGGGGGGGGCAGAGTAGGGAGGGAGGGAGTACACCATTGCAAATGTTATGGCGAAGTAACATGTGTTTAATGAATTACCTGGCTTTTTAAAAATTTCCAGCAAGAAGTGCTCGAAAGCATTACATGCGGGCAAAGATTGCAACGGAACAGTCATATACGGGCAACTTTTTAAGCTATGCGATATAATTACAGGAAACTGAAACTTTTATTGAAACTGTTCGAACGGAACAAGTTCGCTAGAAATTTCGTTGTACTTCACAATAGCGTTTGCCTGCAGCTTCGTTGGTTGCACATAGCACAAATGGTTTCCAGCAGAACAAACTGACACGGACGTCCCTTTCTGTCCGTGTCAGTACGTTCTGTTGGAAACCACAACTTTTGCTATTTGGCTGTATTTGCCCTAGGTCGCACACATCTGCTGTCTTTCTTTCTTGTCAATATTGCAAGTCATTTATGTTGATTGTAATTTTTTGTTTATAACCTCGACAATACTATTACCTTAACTAGCGATACATTTGTGCTGTATATTGGCTTAAACACCATGCACAATTCTTCGTATAATTAGCAAAATCGTCCGTAACAAATGTGGATTTTCTTATGTGCGTGGCACTGCTGGTAATGGGATGGGCGGGATCAGGGTCTTCTGGGCACGCACTGCCTTTTGTCCCTGTGTGATATTGTTCCCACTACTACAGGTGACATTTAATTTGCCACGCGCCTTCAAAGGGGGCTGACGACGTATATTGAGAGCAGCGGGGCTTCGGAGAAAACGAGCCAACTCTCGAGCGGGCCGGTTAGCACACACACTTCTTTCTTCTTGTGCCTCTGCTCTTGCCCTGTTCCCACTACTACAGGTGACAATATATACATTACTAGTAATTCTCTCTCTCTCTCTCCTCTCTATATATATATATATATATATATATATATGCGGTTTCGGTTTGCCCCCCCCCTCCCCCACTCGAGAAATAGTGGGCACGCCACTGCAGGTAGTCCTTGGCGGCAGCTGTACTTCTCCAGCGTGATTTTTGTGCATTTTAGCTCCTCCTACAGCGCTCAGACCTATATTACTCTTCGTCATATTCTAGCATTGTTTTTACGAGTAGAAGAAGCGACTGTCTTCACAAATAGCAGAATGCCGGCTGCCGGCGCGACTATGGGGCTCAGAAGTCTTGTGCTCTCGTCGTATGATGAAGCAGTTGGCAACGTCATTCAATGTTACTTTCGCTCTCCTAATCAGGAAAAAGCGGTCGCCACCTTAAAAGGCGCCGCACTGGTGTGCTGTCAGGTGTAGCAGTGACATAAACAGTAACAGTAAAAGGTAGTCCCTTTACATTAACTGAAAGATGATTCAAGGAGAATGTACCCTTAATATCGCAGCAAATGCATGGTCATTGCTTGATTTGCAGCAATATAAACCATTCAGTCAGCAACGTAACAAGGGCAACTCAATGGCGAGTTATCGAGCTTTGCTTTCTGCAAACCAAGGGTTTACGAGAGAGCCCGGTCTATGTATACGATGCACTTAGGCGCTCACCATCCAATATGAAGGAGGAAAAGAGCGCCGGCACACTGTTTGGCTCACAACCCAGGGAATGCTTTCGTGCTCAGAAAACGTATATCACGTAGGGAGCGTGCATAGCAATTTGGACCCGACGGCGACCTCGCCGGTCTCGACGCGATCAATAATGTGCGGGATGGTCGCTGCTGTCTAGGCGTATACGCTCAATACAGGCGCGAAGAAAGGAAGCGCTCAGGAGCGTCTTGCTATTGCCCGGTCAACAAGGTTGGAATGAGGGAACGCCAGAAGAGCGATGAAAGTGATCTTGGGTTTCGCATCTGTAAATATATACGTGCACTCTCCACCGACTTGATCAAAAAGAAAGGCACTGACAATGCATACAGTGGCAATGAAAATACGTACGTACTCCGCCATCTTTCCAATCCAGTGCATGGTAAGCAATAAGGATGACGTAGCTTAGGGCTCGACAAATATTTCTGAGTGCAAACGATTTTGCTTTTTTTTCCATATTATCACCAAAGTTAACAATGCGGCGTTATGAAGAAAAAATGTGAGATGGAATGACTCGAAGCCTTCGTGAAAACAGAAACGTTTCAATTTTGAGAAGAAAATGTAATGGCTTATTCTAAAACATTGGGGATGCTCCTAATGTGTTCTTTATGCTCCTCAATAAAACTAATCTATTGGCTCTGTGCACTGCGTTTCAATTGCAGCCTCTGTGTAGTAAAGAGAGCTAGTTATGTGAATTTCGGCAACACAGCCAGACAAAGATCAGCTTGTTATAGTAAGCCGACAAAGAACGTATAACAGGCTAGCGGTATTTCATGATCCGGACCATCCTATGTCCCTGTGTCATCACTGCAACTTCCTAAATAAAGCGTCAGTGAGCTCCTCACAGAACTGCAGTATGATAAATCATGTCGGCAGTGGAACAAAATGTTTCTGAATCATATTTAAGAATCCTATGCAGGTATTAAATTATTCAGTATCCAGTACGGTTAAAAATGCTCAATGGGCGTAAGTTACCATCAGCAAGGTAGCTGCGGGCTCGTGGTGATGCTTGCTACAACAGCTACACTACAGAAGTTCATGCCACGTTTGCATGACCTAAACACCGAGATGCAGACATGGTGTTACCATTGCAGTTTTCACAAAAAAAATTCAAAAAAAGAACTAGTGAGGTTTACTCGGTAGCAAACGTCACAGACTGTTCACGCGTGACTATAATGCTTTCTTGTCGCTGCTCTCACAATTTTTTCCCCGGAAGAATATCTTTGCTTTTCTATTTGTTACCAAAGTGCTGTTTATTTTCTTACGTAATGCACTGACAGTTTCTGCTTTTTGTTTTCGCATTGTCTTCTACGTCATCGTAAGCAGTTTTTGATGTAATTTATTTCTCACCCTCTTCTTGTATGCGAATACGACGAACATATTTTCGCTTGGAGCTTCCTCCGTATTAACAATAGTGAACGGACTATTCACGCAAAGCTGACATTGCTGAGTAATAACCTTGAACTTGCACTTGCTACACGTCGTTACAAGTCGGAGCCCTCACCGGGCTTGGATTCGTCTTCTACGTCCCTTTCGCAAGAACCTACTGCCTGCAGCGTCGCCGTGGAACAATTACTGTTACCCCGTCTTTAGAGCGGCTCATTGACTGGCCAGCACTTATGGATCCAAGACTATGTGGCATCCAGACACACGAATAACGTCATACGATACCATCTGGACAAGAGAAATGCGCGTCTGCTGGGACTGTGCACCGAAGGGTGGGAACCACAACACTGTAGAAGCAGCTTGAACACAGTTGGGCTCTATCTACACAATGGGGTCACATGACTATATTTCATGGCTACATGGAGAATCCAAAACGACTGTCAAATAAAAAGTAAGAAATAGATAATATTCTAATGAGTGGCTGAACGAAAAAAAAATCAGTTTCGATGACAGGACGCATCATGCACAGTGATAGCAAGGTTTAACGTGGCGCTTGAACTGGTTTAAGGGTTTCGAACAATACATTCGGGTGCGAAATGTTCGTGCGACGCTGGATGCAAGGCAATTGCTACAATGCAGATGGAATAGCGCCCTGCCCGCTAACAGCCGATTCTCTGAAGCGCCGGCGTGGTGAAGAGTGGACCGCCAATGGTGCGACAGGCATCACAACTCAATGGTGCACTAGACCTAAGGAAGACCTTTGCGGTTAGTGCTCGCCCAGTGAAATATTACATAACGCTAGCTTTACATTTACTGCCTCTTCAGCTCAGACCAGTGCACACTCACAGCAGCTCTGCACTTCAACGTGTTAGCACCGGCTTTACTCATCAATGAAACGTAACAAAAACATAGACGTTTTGCCAAAGGTTTGCCGGAACCATATATCACCATATAGAGGGAGTCACGATGGACAGTCCTGTTTCTGTAATCGTGGCTGATCTGTTAATGCAACACGTGGAAACGACTGTGATGACGTCCTTGCCCTTCCCTGTCAAAATGTACTGTCGCTATGTAGATGACACTTTTGTCATTGTCGCAAAGGAAAACCTGCATGCCATGCATGAGGCGCTTAATGCCGTCCATCATGCCATTCAATTTACATGCGAGGACGGAGAGTAGCGGCAGCCTAGCCTTTCTAGATGTGCTGGTACGTCGTAGCGAAGGAGGTTCAGTGGAGACAGCCGTATATCGCAAATCTTGCCATAGCGGGAGAGTGCTGAGTTTTGACTCTCACCACCCTACAGAACACAAACATGCCGTGCTACGCACGCTCATGTCTCGTTGGGATACACTGTCGTCAACGCAAACATTGAGGGAGCAATAATTAAATAATGTTGCCGCTCTTTTGCATAAACGGAGTTACCCTCGCCGATTTGTCAATGACACGCGACGCCGCATGTAGAGATCCCGCGAGATGCAAGGCAGAAAGGCCGGCTTCCTTTGTATGCATTCCGTATGTCCGCGGTGCATCAGACGCAGTGCGCAGGGCTTTACGGCCTTTGGGCGTTCAAACTGTGTTTAAACCCTCGTACACATTGGCAAACCTGTTCTCGAAGCCAAAGGACCGCACAACTCCGAACGAACAAAGTGGTGTCGCCTACAAGGGTAACTGCTCGGACTTTGGTGCCAGCTACATTGGCGAGACAGGGCGGCGACGAAGCACTCGACTCAAGGAAGGGACGCTACGAAAGCCACGCATGCCACACGTGCAAAGACAGAACTGGTGGATCATTGTTTAACAAATGGAGACATGTTCGATTTTGATAATGTAGCCACGTTAGCACGGGAACACCAATTGGGCCAAAGAAAATTTGTGGAATGATGGTTTATCCGTCGCAATCGATATGCATGCAATTCTAACCGTGGCCCCCTGCCGGATGTTTACGGCAGTCACATACATGAATAGGATATATTTTCCCATTTGTTGCCACTTGTGTACTGACGATGCCACACGAATAGGTGGCGAAACGTCTATGTTTTTGTTATATTTTATTGTTGAGTAAAGCCAGTGATAACACGTTGAAGTATGAGTTCCCCTGGCTTTTGGAACATTTTTTCAAGCATCTCTGTAGGAACGTTGGTGTGTTTCTAGTGCGCATCCGAACAACGCTCATGTCAGCAGTGGAAGGCATAAAGCTGTTCTGGCTCCGTCACCAAGGCGATTGAGCTTAGCGTGGACGGTGCGTCAGTTTTCGCTTAGTAGTTTTTGCAGCCAAACGCAATCCTACACTGTGGGGTCGCTCTATGCCTCCACGCCTGTGCCGCGTATGTGTCGCCTTAAGTAAACATATGACAACACGAACTCCAAGGGCGACGGCACGAACGCGCTTCGAGGGTGCGAGCGAAATACACGCAATTCATTGCTATCAGAAAACAAATCATGAACCATTCCGCTCCGTAAAGGTGGATGACCAGATCCACCTTCACGGAACGTAACGGCACACGACACAGAGGTGACACAAAATTTTGAACAAAGGTAGGAACACATTCATTGTCGTGATCGTTGGTCATCGCGACGATATGTACTCACACACATTATCGTATCCCCTTCGTTATTATTAAATTAATTCTATCATATTCGCGTAGTATAGTCCGGAATCTCGAGGATCAACGCGTACAGCAGTAATTAAAAATAGTTAACTGCAATTATTTAATTGCATGGATTCAACAAAAAAATTTACTGGTGGCTACTCCACTGTGAACAACGTGTACCTGGTTATCTTTGCGTAGAATGGCCCGTCGTTTTTAGAAACGCCATGCGTGATAGCTGGGACACCCGGTGTATTGAATGTTGGGATCACATACGACATGCTTCCTTTAATAACATGAAATATACGGGTGTTTAGATGACATCTCCATATGTTCAGACGGATTATTGGATATGAGGCAAATGGGTTTTATCGATAGGGATTTCGTATATTGTTGCCCTCCTGTCCTGTCGGCATGGTAAACAGGGAGAGCGAATCGTGTGTTTGTTGTCTTCTTCGCTATAATAAAAAAATTACTTAGCGCTTGCGAACGCGCTGCACATACGTGCCGCGATGTAGCAAGCATCTTGTTCTGCACTCATTTGTTTACTCTTGGCCTGTCATAGTTTAAATGGCAGTATGATTTCTTTATTGGCCACGTTGAAGTACAGTTTACGCATGGCTCAAGGCTTTGTTTCTCCTTTTATTAGCATACAGAAAATCGAATCATTAAGTTATGAATATACTTTGCAGTCCTGTGTTACGTAAAGTGTTTATAAATATCAGGAGGCCTGAATCAAGATTAAGTTGTTTTTGTATGAGTCTGATGTAGTATCTTTAGCGCACTTTATTACTTTAAAGACCCCAAGCGGGGCAATACATAAGGGAAGCGTAACGTACCTACTAGTAAAGGATAGAGGTAATGATAAAATAGCGGCAACAGTTGACGAAATTTTCTTTTGGCACGTTATGTCGGCGACAGTATGCAGAAGATGATGTTCTAGTCTTTAGTTGCACCAGAAATGGATGATCCTCGGAAGGTACTTATCCGACTACGTAGAAGTGCCTACTTCAAGTTAATGACCAATGTGCGCCGATATGCATGATGAGGCCGTGATGTACGGTAGATGTTTGAAGCGCTGTTCAAAAAAAAAAAACGTGCGAAAGCCAACGAATGCCGGTTGATGGTGCATGGCGAAAGCTGTTAAATTGGGCTGGCCCTTCAAAGATGAAGGGCTAAAAACATCTGATCACGATGATTGTGTGAACGCAGAGATGCCATTTTGAACATATCCCAGTGCGTTGATCATATATGTTTGATGCGGATTCCAAATATCAGATATTAAAGCACTTCCATACACGTTTCCCCGACCAGGTTAAGTACCGTCAACCTACCCTCCTCCTCCATGCTCTCCCTCGCTCAGCCGTCAGCTTCTGGCGTCATATGGAACTGAAATAGTGCCAGCTTCTTGTTTAAAGCGGAATCGACGTCACCGCTGCATAGATGGGTGAGCGCAACAAGCGAAAAATCAGAAACCGGAAATTCCGGAAGAAGAATAACCGGAAACGGTAACTCCGGAAGCGGAAATTGCGGTAGCGAAACTAGTTTGGGCCACGAATCATGGAACAGCGCACACATAAAAGGTTGGCGCTACTGAGCAAAAGCGGCGGTGGCGCCTGGATGAAAGTGCTTTAGGTGATGTTACTTTACTTGTGTCAAAGCGTCATGAGAGATACGTGTATTAATAGTATTTAAAATATGACTTTTTCGATAAAATTAACATCTATACGTAAGGGCGAGCTTTCGGCAACTTCAGCTAATAATTTTTTAATGGAATGTAAAAACTGTCTTGAAGTGCATTTCAAGAAAAACAGCTGTGGGGATAGTTAGTACATGCGATTTGTAAAGAAAGCAGCGCAAGCTAACCAGACAAGAAAATGGACATAGACAGCTGTGTGTGTTTTTATATTTCTTCTCCTTTTCATTGGTGGGGGGAAGGGGGCTGTTTTCATTGACATAGAAGTACGCACAAACATTCAGGAGTGAGAAAGAATACGCATACGTAAAAGGCAGGGATTCAAAATTTGTTCCAGCATTCTCCATAGTACCCAAAGCTGACAATAACGCCACTCTGCGCAGAGAAAGCGACCATGACTGCGACACGACTATGAGTTCACCGAGGCATAACTTTCGAGTTTATTTATTTCCTCTTAAGGGGCTGTCGCCGACCCGGTTAAGACGCATGAGGTGAGCAGACGAGATAGGAGGTACACCGCCTAATAAACGGAAATTTATGTTTTATCCTCAGCAGTGACTTTCTCATTTTTTTTCGAAGCCGTATTCCTTATTTGGTTTTTTCCCCGCAACGAATAACTAGTATGCATGAAAGTGGCATTAGAGATAGTATACGTCTGCCGCGCTTTTTTAATTTTTGTTTTTTACTGAGAAAGTACTACGATCAAGTAGCAACGCCTTGCGCACCTTGTTTATTTAAATTATGCATTGTTAATAACACAGCGTCACCTGTGCGATATCTATGGACCCATACGAAGAATCGGTGAAGCTCAGCAGAGAAGCTCATATAAAACCGACACACATTCGGTCACCTTATTGCCAGCAGGATTAGTGTATTCTGCAATGACGTATGTTATTCCGTTTCACTTATTTTGACCTACTCGTTTCTAGCGTAATGCTTGTCGTAAGATATATGACCATCAAATATTTGATCAACTGCAGTGAGCCTCCAATGTCAGCCGTGGCAAAGCAGATCAGCCAAGAAATTCATCCAATGCACCAACATAAAGCAAAGCTGTCGTAGAAATTTTTGGAATTTCATATATGACGTGACAAGCTGTCATCATGACACTTTTGACAGCAACACAAGTTCTTTTCATATATTGTAGTTATTATTTATCTATTCCGAACTGTCATAAAACAACAACATGCATCACCTAGAAAGCCAATTGGTATCTCTGGCTTCTTCTTATAAGGCATGCTGTTCTATACACTGTCATTGTCCTCCTATACCATTGCCAGGACGCAATGGGAGAGCAAGAAAGAAATGAATGATTGGCTCCAAGTCATTAACCGCATGCTCGACTCACTAGCTCCAACAAAAAAAAGGTGCAGCGTACAAAAGTGCATCGAGTTCTTGGCAGCAGCGGGCTTCCCTTTGCTGGAGCGCTGATGTCAGGCATTCATTTCGCAAGCTGCACATTCCGGCTTCCTCTCTTCGGTGGCTTTCTTTTAGACAGAAGAACTGAGGCGGCAAGGAGTCGGACAAAAGACGACGGGAGCGGGTTAAGTCACAGCGAGAAACAGATTTGTCTGCTTTCTCTATATAGAACTCGAGCTAAGACCTCAGGCTTAGTAAGCGAAATAATAACCAAAAAGGCAGGCGACCAATATACAAGCGTGAAGTTGAAATATGGGAAAATGCATTTGAAACGAGCGTGATCGGTTCAGGTCTCTGGTAGGACGCCTTACAAGCAGCGCATTAATACCCTCGCGGAATCTGCTCAGCGTGCTTTCGATACTCGTCAAAGCTTCGTGTTAGATATACAGCGGGACTGGGCCTATTGAGGATAATATAACCCGTTCATGCAGGTAGCGTTCGACGTAACCTAATGGAAGTAGCTATGTAATTTCTGAGTGTTGTTACATGCACCCTATGCACGTTAGTAGGGAAACATGGTACACCAGACTGAGTTTTCATTTTCAGTGAAGTTTCTTGTCCCTCTTGCAGCTGTAGCACTTCTTTTAGCTTCCGTTTCGCTTTACTGTAATCGTCAGCTAACGTTAACTTCTGCCATCAAGACAAGCTAGCGTATCCCGTTTGTCGTTGGCCCTACAGGGCGGAGCAAGTTCCAGCCCACTTTTAACGTAACTTTATTGAATCTCACCTAATATCTCAAACATGTTGTGGGTATACGCCTGGTGCTGCAGACAACATTCTCAATTGAAACTCAAAGAAAGCACTATAATAAACAAATAAGGATGCAGTGTTAGTAAAACGCGGAGAGTAATGCCAGCCTTTCAAAACACGTAAAAGGCGAAATGAAAGGTCGGGTTATTTGGTAATCCATGGTACCTGTTAGCGCGAAAAAACTTTGTAGTTTCTTGTTGAAGTTTTCGCGCTAAAACGTTCTGTCACGTAAAAGGCATAGTTATGGTAAAGTTGATTTCGTAGGGAGCGCAACAAAATTAACACAGGGCTGGACAAAGCAAACCAAGCTTCGAACTCTTAAGTGCAGTGGCAGAAAAGGTCGCTTCAGCGAAGAGCTGGCACTGGCCTAAATAGGTTATTACAAATCTGACCAGCATAACGACGGATTTAGCACAACGTAACTATTTAGGTGCGGTAAGAATAAACGTTGAGCTCTTACAGATGTGGCAACAAGGAAATTGTCTGCATAAAGGCAATTCCGCAATAAATGGCAGTTTTTTTTTCTTATTTCACGAACATCGGGGCAGAGCGTCATACCCTGAACACCGTGAGTCAGTATCAGAAGGCCATTGTCAATGAGCGACCGTCATAGGAGAAATATCATTCGAAACTGAAGCTGTTCACAAGCTCTGTCTTCTTTATTAGCGGCGGAAAACACTGGGTAATATTTAATACTGCTGTAGCAATTTAACAGGCGCCGTTTTGTTTGCTTCACATAGAAGGTCCGCTGAAAGACGGCACACACCTGTTCACTCAACTCCGATAGATACCGCCACCCCGCAAGGCCACTGAAACCAACAAACCACAAAGCCTCAGTACCATCCTTCCCATTTCAGCACTGAGGAACTGGGCGAGCTAGAACGTCGGTATCAGATAGCTTTGCATTTATTTTTCCCGGAAGATGAAGCCACCAAATCATGCTGCACATAAGACCTCTTGAAATTCACAGTGAGCCGAAAATTCTTATTCAAAAAGCGTCCGTCTGCCACTGATTTATTGCATTCCAGGGTGGTGGAGAGGCAGATCCAATAGCCTCAGATTAAGACTGCGCACCGTTCTTGTTTCTGCGGTGCAAAATTGAGTAGCTGCGAAACGTTGCTCGAAAAAAAAATGCGAATTCTCAATGGTTTCTATTCGTCGTCCGTGTTGACAAAGCACATCTTCAAAGCCCGCTATGCAAACTCGCAACTGCGTAATGAAAAGTGGCAGTGCGCCAGACATTTCCTAAACATGCCAACGCCATCAATTTTGGCTGAAAAGAATAAACAAAGCACACATTTTGTTCCCAGATTTCGTACTATGTAGGCTACTAGTGCATTGCTATATGACTCCACTTGCGTCATTTTTGGCATGATAACCTTCTAATGAATCTTCTTAGTCAAGTGTAGAAGAATAAGCTTGTGCTTGTTCAGTCTGAATGTAAGATCTCTTCTAATGAAAGCACTGCAGCAACACATGCAGTCATGTTTGCTAACAAAACCCGAACCTACGACGATGAAGTCATTGTCAATGTTAAGTCACATTTTATGGCCAAAGCACCAGGTTTAAACTCTGCGACACTGGGCAGGAATAGCCGTTCTAAAAATTTCGATTAGGATCGTAAGTTCCCGACAGGCACACATGGCCCTTTACTTGACACGCCAAGATTGCTTTCTTTTATTTATCCTTCTGGGAGTTTGTCTATTAAAAGGGAAAGTCTGTAGAAAAAAATATTATGTTGGTGGTCATCCATAGCATTGATCAGTAATGACAACATATGTTCTCACGTCGGGTGTTCGCGTAAAATGTAGCCATAGCGCCACATACATTTGGGCCAAGAGCAACTATCCCGTGTGCATCAGATTCCAAGGACACCTAAATATTTAGTGTTCCTATCATTCCTGAATTATTTTATTACGTGTGATAACAGTCTTGCTCGACATTTACACTATGCAGCTCCACTCATGAATGTACTCGGCATTAAACTCAAAATTTGCGCTCTTTCCTCGTACCTACTCTGTTTACCGACACAAGCGCTTGTCTGATTTCGTAAGCACACGCCGACCACGAGAACCATAAGGTATTTGCTCTAAAAAGTTCTTTTATTTTATTACTTCGTATAACCTTTCTGTAGACCTTACGCTAGATTTGTTTCTTCATTTATTCGAGATGTTATCTTTAGTATCGGCTTTGCTATAAGAATTCACAAATAGATTATAAGTTCCTTGCGTTTAAAAGGCAAAACAAATACAAATTTATTATTCCTTCTGTCGACAGTGTACTCAGATGATATACTGCGTGTCACGTACTTACCGGGTGTCCCATGTATATTAAGCCAAAGCTTAAATATAAGCAAATGCCACTCGCTGGACAGACACAAAGTAATGTTTACCGTCGCTTGGTGGTACTCAGACGATTTCTTGCACTCTGCCTCATTGGATAATTAGTCTTAAATATTTATCAATTTTAAAGATAATATATATAGATGAAAATTGTCAATGAGAAATTGCACAGCAGCATTAAAAACTCCCGACACAGCTTTCTGTTGCTCAATACGTGCTACATAAAAGTGTTGTTCCAAGAACGAGAGAAGCCCGCGAATACACGCAAAGCGCCTCGAGCGGCTAGTCACGCGGCAATTTTTTGTCTACACAATACCTCACCGGATTCACAGCCATCAAGTTCCCTGCCCAGCAAATGTACTGGTAAAAAAATTGCGAAAATATCGTTGTTCTCACTGCATCATTTTGCTCGCGACATCAATTGTTTTTTTCCAGGCCAGGCCTTGCAAAACCACTCTTCGAGCCTGAAAAGCAAGATGCCTTCCCCCTGGCTAATCTGTGGCTAGAATGGCACTTTGCATTGTTCTCATCCCCTGGTGGCTTAAACATTCATAAACATGAGGAATTTACCAAATGGTGTAGGAACACCTAAAATTTAAACGTCAACTCAGATACCACGCTACCATAACGTCGCTCGGGAGGATGATTGGAAGTTGTCCTGATGAATAATGGAGACAGAAAATATCACTATTTTACACAAGTTCTGGAAACTTATTACACTGATCACAATGCAGCCTCACCATAATAACATACAAAAGAAAGCAAAGTAAGCTTGATGAAGCAGGATTGTCTGAATCAAATATATTCAAACACAGAAATGCTGACGCACCAAGAAAAAAAAGGAATAGCACAACTTTTCGTAGTGTTCAACGCTCAAATAGCTCAACGGTTTCTTAGCGCTTTAAATCTGGACTAAAACATGCTATTCTACTTCGTCATGGAACAATCTGAAAGTACTAAGGTACATTCATTTACGCATTTACAATACCACAAGATGCACTACTATGCCGTAGAGAAAAGAGGCTGTGAGGTTGATAGATCGAAACTTGAAGAACCGAATGCCTAGTACACGTGCTTGAGACGTCATCAATGATATGGCCCTTCAACAACCTCTTCATTCACCACCCTCCCGCACTGTCTATTCACCATCATGGTTAAAGACGCTGAACTCTCGCCATAAATGACAGGCCTGGACACTCGCCGTGTACATTTATCAACGAAAGAATTTATATTTACGAGCACAAGCGGTTATGTTAGTGCTCCCTCTTTTTCTCACACAGGTAGTACACGGTTCATTTCTTTGACCTCGTTGTCCACGTTCCATCCTTTCGCAGTGGTCAGTGTCATAGGGTTTCTCCAGCATTGAATACGCTATATCAATCAGCCGTTGATCCTGTTCGTTTATCAAATATGATATATACACATTGTATGTACCACTAATGGTTCTACTTTAGTGCATGCATGCCTTCCTTTCGCTAACCGGTCGGCCTGTCATTACGCAATTTCATTCTACTGAAAACAATGTCGTTTCCTTTGCAAGGAGCCCAAGCTCATTGCTTTCACGTTGCGATAGAGCGGTTCTGGCTCCTGTTTGACGGCAGCTTGATATAAATGGCGGTACAGTGGGCGCATGTCATGCAGCTCGACGTAAACGTGGCGAGCTAACTGGAGGTGTATTTTTTTTTGCAGGACTACCGCTTGACGCTTCAAAGATAAGAATGCTATGCGCGACCGGTAATGAATAATTCATTTGTGTGTGCAGCAATATTGCTAGTGCCATGAATAAATAAAAACTGATACATGTAAGAAAGCAGGCCTATTAATAAGCTCCGGCATTCACTATATATCACAGCAGAACATTGTAAATGATGTAAACCTCTCGCTGGATGCCTGTGAGAGAAAACAGAATTTCTCGTCGGTTTATACTGTTACATCTTGTCCGCTTTCGAAAGCAAAAAACAGTCTCTTATCCTTTTGCTTTTCTTGTCCACCATTTAGCGTACGCTTCCTAGCACTTGTTCATTTCCAGCTTTTTTGCTACATCTCAAACATGTAAAGCAGAAATGTGGAGGTGTTTGTTCTTTCCAGCACATGTTTGGAGCATTTTTATTACCCCTGCACAAATGTGCACAAAATGTTTTGTCTGTTGTTTACTTGTTCGTATCTTTTCTTACTTGTTCGGCTATGTTTCTTTTATTGGCAGTCAGGTCACATCTGTTCTTGAAATGGTTCCTGGTAATTGGAATGAAACGGAACTTTATTTGGTACGAATTCAAAAATGACTCACAACACAAAAAGACTTGCTTGAGCGTAGAGACAAGAATACGCTTAAGTATGCAAATTACACTTGCTTGACGCATTGATTAACGTTGTACTCGATAGAATAAACACATGCAGGAGCACAAAAAAATACGCAAAGAATGTAATACACAGAAAATTCAATAATGCTGAAGGAAAAGAGATTGACTAGCTTTAGGCTTCAGAAATATAACAACACAATAGCACTTTGACATCAAAACACACGAATCACGTAGTATTGGCGCGATATCAAGCAAGTATCACATGCAACGTGTCTCATTGAAGCGGTAAGCTATTGACTGAAAGTAGAACCTAACATAAAGTTCATAAGGGTGCAGGGGGGGGGGGGGGGACAAAAGAACTGTGGGCATCAAATGACATCGCGGTTTGATGGCGTCATCCACACAGCAGCGCCACTTGTGTTTACGCATTCAATGCGAGCGAAGATGACGCCGGGCATCAAGAAAGTGCCCGGGGGAAATGAGTTCGGGGGCCGGGCCCCGTTGTGTGGCAAGGCAGAAGCATAGAGCTTCTGTGAAATTTTTCAGTTATTGCTGCTGGAAGAGTGGTCGTCGAGCTCGCCAGTTTCGTTTTCCTGATCACGTCTTTCCCTCTGCATCGTTCGACAAAAGAAAGCGATCCCTCCGATGTTTCGTTATCTGGAAATTCGCCCACTTCACCATTCTTTGGCGAAGGAAAGATGCCCTCAAATTTAGGGTCGATACGCTACTTTATCCGTGTGATGCACCAAGCTCTTCACACTTTCGAAGAAGGCTTTACCGTTATCAATGCAGCCTTGCAACAAATATTGAATCCAACGTAGGGATAAGTCCTAACAAATAATTTTTGTCATTATGTACCCCGAAGTATCTCCTCTATTGGCAATGTATGTAGGCTTTCGGTAAATAAAAGAACAATACAACGCCTTTGTATGTTTCCGCACGTTAAATTATCTCCCGAGAATAAAGCAGTTCGTGTGTACGATCCACTAACCGAACTGAAATCCGGAATCAGTCCTTGAATGTGTGAGAAAACAACAGTGAATGCAAGCAAAAAGTTTCTATTGCTGTTTGTTTCGAAGCTCAAGTTGCACGTACCTGCATCGCTTTTAATGGGACCTCCTTATAAGCCACCATGTGCGAAGCCTCTGCTCAAAATAACATCCATTTACCCATCTTCAGTGATGGAAGTAGCCACAGCATAGTCTACATGGAGTCATAATAAAAACAGACGCAAGGAACAAAACTTCTTTCAGGCGTGTAAATGAATAATACGACAAGCTAACACACACACACATATATATATATTATATATATATATATATATATAGCTATCCATTCGCTTTGGTCTCGTTCATATATATATATATATATATATATATATATATATGAACGAGCTGAAAGGGAACCGAGGGACCCGATTTTTATTCATCATATCATAAGAAGCTATACACGACGATTATTTTAAGTTCTACGCAATTTTTGAAAATCGCCTGTGACAGCGTAATAATTGTCCTTCAGCTGGGATTATTCGTAGAGGCGGACATTATTAGCATGAGCAATCGAAATACATATTTAACTAATTAACTTCTTCATTAAATACTTCACGGCACATATTGCAAATTACGAATTATTGCCGGTGAGTTTGCAAAGACGGACCCATGGCACTCGAAGTGAATTTTGAGGATAATACACTAGTTTGGAGATATTATTTCCCACAGTGTGGGACGAAATAGGTGGGTGTTCCAGCTACTTGTGTGATTCACTGCATGAAACAGCGTTTTGTTCAAAAGTAATTCGAACAACGGTGCATTTTTACGACTAGCTTGATATCGTATATCTCCAATCTTGTGTTTGGAGATATGCGCTGTCTTATATATATATATATATATATATATATATATATATATATATATATATATATATATAGTCACTTATAAAACATTCTGGACAGGTTGTTGTATGTGAACGTAGGGAAAAAGAAGTAGCCTCCGGTGTGGGGAAATGTGCGCCGTAAAGCATGTACGTGCAAGTGTGTGCTAAGTGTTGCGCAGTTCAATTCCTGGTACGTTCAAGGCCACACGAATTGAAGTACAGCTCTTATACTTCGCCGTTTATCGGGACATTGATATATAGATAGGATAGTCAATAGGCCAAACTTGCCGTTGGCATTTCAGCACAATGTTCTGAGCCAGCAAGCGGCACGAGACGAGCGACGATCCTCAAAGTTGTACTAATCACGTAGAGCATAATTGCAGAAAACGTTCCACTTGTTTAGTAGAGCCTATGTGGAACAAATATATCTAAAGCGTCGTTTCCTCCTTCGATCGAGTTTCTGGCCACTGTTACTGTATACGACATACTGCATAAACAAGTGTAAGTTTTGAAAAAGAAAATGAAATCGAGAAGCAATCGCGTTTGCTGGGCTGATGCCGCACGGACCCATCAGTGAGATTTCGCCCGCGGCCTACTAGACGCTGAGATCTGTGTTTTGAACTCTGACGACCGGAGCCAGGTCTTGACCGGCTCCTCCGTGTTCCTATTTAGCAGCGCTTAATCGCTGGTGCCATTCTTTCTGCCAGCTGAGCCGGCTCATTCAGCTTATAAACAATAAGCTGCGTTTACTGACCAAGTCAAGCTGAAAAACACGTAGAGACGTTTCAGAACCCAAACAGGTTCCGTGATCACACGTAAATGGGTAAGAGCCGTGTGTCGTTTTTTAAGCTAATATGGGACGTAATGAACAAGTGCAGGTAGCAGGCAAATTTGCATCAGTTCTGTTGAAGCTCTCGTCCGTCGTTTGAATCAATAAAGATTCCATTACAAGTCGTGTCATCGGATTCCTTTCCTATGGTATTATAGCGGCGTTTTCCTTACTGATGCGGTGGTTGTTATTATAGAGGGTGTTTCCCTGTATATGCAAATGCTACGAAGCTGGACAAAACCAAGGTAATGTTGTTTGCTGTCGCTTAGAGATACTCGGATGTTTCTTGCATTCCATCTAATTAAATAATCCGTCCTAATAAATAATCAACTTCTCGATTATTATGATTAGATGAAAAGTATCAATAGGAAAATTGTAGAGCAACATGAGAAACTCACGATGCAGCTTTTTGTTGCTGAATACGTGTTACATAAAAGCGTTTTTCCGAGCGTGAAACGCGCCCGCGAATACACGCCAAGTGCCTCGAGCGGCCAGTCGCGCGGCAATTTTCTGCTTGAGGGTTGCACTTCTGCGATTTGGACAGAACAAAGATAGTGCAATTGTGGGCTTCTCCTCTTACATGGGAAGGAAGTTGAATGACGACCCGTTCTACGGCGCAGATTACTCGCGTCGATTTTGGTGCGGTGTCCGTGTTGAAGTTAATTCCCTTGTGCAGAACGGCAGCTTCAGGTTCAGTGGGCTTGTAGGAGGACAAGTTAATGATGACTTTCTTGGTGTGAGCAGGTTGTTTTGGTCTTAACGTGTCGAATTTGCTTTCGTGCGACCTTCTGCAATTTTGCTCCCTTCCCGTCAGCATGATGTTAGCGTGAAGCTCTAGGTTCAGGAATTCCTGAACAATGGCGTGTTCAAGCTGGCGCCTTGCGAATAACGTTTCATTTTCCATGCCTCTGTTCTGTTATTCTGTCGGCATTCTTGAATTCGTGCTGCAAGTGATTTCTTCTCATATAACCCGCGTGGGTTTCGAAACGTCTCTGCGTGTTTTTTCACCTTGACTTCGTTAATGACCTCCACTTGTTCATGATGCTACCTGACCAGACAAGCTTATTTAGAAACTTTGACTCGTTCGGCTCATTTCTCAATTCAAGAAAGATTACTGAAGATTTCATACTCGAAGTTAGAAAAAAATTGACGAAATGAACAGTTCCCGTGTAAGAGCTGAAACTCGTCAAAATCGCGAAAAAAGAAGCGCGGCAGTTGCACGAGTTTATACTGTATCACTTTTGCTGTCTTTCCTTATGTATTTCACTAAGTGAAGCATCCTAATGTTCTAACACATAGGTTCCGATATTATATGTATTATGTTTGAAACAGTTTTATGCTAGGTCAGCTTATGGAAACAAGATTAACCCAGCCACACTCAAACACAGTTCTACTATAACGAAAATAAACATTGACACCCCAAATACGGGCAATGGACAGTACATCTGTACGCAAACACAGTGATATGTTACTTATTAAGTAAGTGCATTAGTCGGTGATCATTTAATTAGTAATTCGTCTGATGAACTGCTAACAAATGAAAGCTAGCTAAAGCGTACCAGAAGCCCTATGGTATAGACTACACGTTAGGTTTCCTGTGCCTAAATCATCGTCTTGGGTTATCAAATCAGCGTAACGCATGTGATACACAGGATCAAGAGTTCATATCAGTGTTCGCAGGAAGGAGGTTATACATACTGCGCCTACGTGCAGACTTGTGCGCGCTGAGCTGGGAAGGAGTGCGCCTCGCCGCCCACGTTGAGGAAAAGAACCCGAGTGATGATGGCTGAACCATTAGCACGGTGCTCTCCAATCGATCAACGCCCCTAATGACCACTGCACGAACGCCAACGACTCCCGGTGCAGTGACCTTAATTGGAAGTATACGAGTATTTGCTCGCCCTCCTTCGCCTATACAAAAGCTTGTCGCATTACAAACACCTGAAGCAAAGTTAATGTTTTTTTTTGCTACTAGCATCTCTTATTACTCTGATCATTGATAGATTGTTGATAAATATCTATTCGTCACTGTCAAGGAAATTCACTCTCATCTCAGTACAACGAGAAGTCGTTAGTTCAAGCACATCTCTCCTTGAGCTTACCGGCGTGAAATTCAAATTACTGCGCTGTGAAGGATGTGCTTTATGACTCCCTAAGTTCCTCCAGAGATTTCATAAAACATGCAAGCGCTGGTGCCCTCCGTGTTTGCCGGAACTCTGTGTCAAGCGCTGTTTGCCAGCTTGTCTTGAATAGCGTAAGTAAATTGCGGAGTTTACCATCTCGAAGCGGAAGAGTGAACGATTCATTCATTTCTTCATTCATTGATTCATTGTAAGTGTTCAGGAACATCTCAGAGGCCTTAAGGTATGAAGCTATCAAGCTTTCAAAGGCGCCTTAAAGTGTAGAGCTCTGCAATTATTTGACTGTCTGTGGTCTAAATACAGCGTTGCGCTGTTAAGCACGAGATTGCGGGATCGAACCCCGGCCGCGGCGGCCGCATTTCTATGGAGGCGAAATGCAAAAAACGCCTGTGTGCTTGCGTTGTAGTGCACGTTAAAGAACTCCAGGTGGTCAAAAATGAATCCGGAGCCCTCCACTACGGCGTGCCTCATAATCACAACTGGTTTTGGCACGTAAAACCCCTAAAAGAAGAAGAGCAAGAAGATCTTAATACACACTGACGTGTTTTCTTCCTCCGACGCCATCAAAATCTGGCCACAGGCACAAGAACATGGTCTCGCAACTTCATGCTTAGCATCAGAACGCTGCTACTAATGCTCTACTAATGTCCTGAGCCGTGCAACGGCTCAGGACGAGGTCGTGGGTTTATTCTCAGGCGCGGCGGCCACATTCCACTAGGGCCGGAATGCAAGAAATCTACAATACCTTAATTTTGGGTAAGTTGGTTCATCTTGACAGTGATCCTAACACAACGCTATGGAGGAGAACGAAATATACACGAACGACAGCACGGGTACTGATTCTGCTGTGTATCCGACCGTCTGGTCGTTTGTACACTTTTCGTCCTAGTTCATAGCGCTGTTCTAAGAACACTGTTAAGAAAGGCTGTGTGCTTAGGTGCCCGTTAAACAACTCCTTGAGTCAAAATGATTCGGGTATCCCACAATATGGTGTGCCTCATAATCGGATCCTATATTTGGTGCGTAAAATCCGAGAATACAAGTGATACTGATCGACCAAACCAAGTCCATTGCATTTTCCGTCTTCTTGACTGTCTTTAGGTGGCTTTTTTTTTTAATTAAATGTATTTAAGGAGAGGTTGGTGCCTATATGTGGCGCCGGCTACTCCTCTTCTCTTGCATGATAGTTGTCCTCAGAATGTTGTCAAAACTCATATAACTCACAAAACTCACAAAACACATGTACGAACGTTCACGTAGAAAATCCTAACTGAAATATAAATAAATGTTCGCACTACAAAAGAGTTCACATAACATAAATACTCACAAAACTGAAGTGTTCACACACAACACATGAGTTCACAAAGCATAAATGTTCTCAAAACCAAGTTCACAAAGATGATGTTGGGCACTTGCGAATTAGGTCCCTCTTGAATGCCGTGCTCTAATTACAACAGTCTTGTGCGCAGACACAAATGCCACATGAACACGAAGACACAGTAAACATGTAATCAAGAGTGCCGGCTAATAATAACAATACCAGCAATAACTAATATCCGACTCAGTATTCTTGTGATATTTTTGATTCCTGCAAAAATTGTACCAAGGCGCGCGCGGCGATGTTTTGTTGTTTTTCTGTAGGCCATGGACCCAAAATTTTTCCTATGGATAGTGGTCGTCTGTCCAAGCCACGTAGTTTTTCTGAAAGCTTCTTACGGGAAGCGTCATGTTTTTTACAGCGTAGAAGAAGGTGTTCTATGTCTTCGTCAGCCTCTCCACATGAGCATGTAGCACTATTAGTTTTTCTTATCCTATACAGGAAGCTTTTAGTATAGGCAGTGCCTACACGAAGCCTATGTACTGTTGTTTCAACCGATCGGTTAATTTTAAACGGAATATTGAATTCTATTCCGGGATCAATATTACATAATCGAGAGTTCTGCGCATCATTTATGAACCAAGTTTCCTTGGACAATTTACCGCATAGTTTGTTCAATAAACAACGCGCGTCACTCATTGTTAGAGGAACTAGTGATAATTCATTCTTTTGATGAGCCTCACGAGCCATTTGATCAGCCGTTACATTTCCTATGATTTCACAGTGACTTGGAATCCACTGGAAAGCTATGTCATGTTGCAGATCTTTCGCTGTGGCATATGTCTTCTGTATTTCATATGCCAATGTGCTGTTTCTTTTTCCTAAGTTGATTTCATTTAGGCTCAGCAATGAGGGTTGCGAATCACTCAGAATTACCCAGCGAAGAGGTCCTGAATGCTGACATATGTAACGTAAAGCAGAAAGTATTGCGTAAAGTTCTGCCGTTGTGGACGTTGTAAATTGGCAAAGCTTATAAGATTTTTTCTCTTGGTATGTAGGTATATAAAACGCTGATGTAGAGCTTTGTTTCCAGCATGATCCATCGGTATATACGTCAATGCGATCTACGTAGTTAGTGTAAAGATGTGATAAAGTTAATTGCTTTATCGCAACTACGGGCATATCACATTTACGACCTACTCCAGGAATTGAAGTGACTATTTCTGGAATTGTAAGTCGCCATGGGGGATGAGTTGCGCATGCAGGCCAGTATTCGTAAGCAGGTAGTAAGTTTTTGCACCGCCGTATTTCATCATGTATGCGTGCACCGGTTCTACCTTGAAGGTTTTGGCATAATGGATGATTAGCGTGTTGTGTTGCTAAACGAAAAAAGTGACGACAAGTTTCCGTAAATCTTAGTGCATGAAAAGTTGGTTGGCGGGACTCAGCAATTACCAAAGCACTGGCAGATGCACGGGGAACACCAAGACATATGCGAAGGCTTCTGGCCATTAATCTTTGAATGGTTTCCTCTAGATTACGGGATATTCCATGTAGTACAGGAGCAGAGTATGCTATTCTTTGTCTAATGATCGCCGAGTGAATGCGTAATAAAGAAGAGGTTGAACTACCCCATCTCACTCCAACAAATCGACGAAGAATGTTGATTAGGGAGTTGACTTTCTCATCTAATGCTTTTATTTGGGGAGCCCATGATAACCGTCTGTCTATAATAATACCTAAGAACTTGTGTTGTCGCACAAGTTGCAAACGCTGAGAGTCTAGCACAAGTTGGAATCTCTTGAGGCACTTCCTTGTAAAAGGAAGTACAGCAGTTTTCTCAAGTGAAATAATCATACCTCTACTTTTCAAAAAATCAATAATCACTGTTAGGCCAGCTTGTAACGTTTGCTGAACGGCTTGAGTACTCGTGTCAGAAGTCCATATGCACAAGTCGTCTGCATATAGTGAATAATTCAAGGTAGCAGGCAAGATATGGGGTAATTCAGCCATAACACAGTTAAATAAAAATGGACTGAGTACACTACCTTGTGGAACGCCTTGATTCACTTTATGCTCTGTGCTTTTGCCATCAGCAGTTTCAATATAGATTTTCCTGTCTCTTAAGAATTCCGCAATCCATCTCAGTGTTCGGCCAACTATGCCCAACTGAATTAACCCATGCAGTACGTGAGTGTGGCTGGCTGTGTGAAATGCACGCTTTATGTCTAGAAACACTGCAATGGTGACTCTTCCACAGCTCCGCTCGTGATCTACGTATGTAACAAGATCTAAAATTGCATCCATCGTACACCGGCGCCTGCGGAAGCCCGCCATATTTTCGGGCAGTGCGTTGGTGCATTCTGTCCACCATTGAAGCCTAGCATCAATCATCTTTTCCATAAGTTTACAAACGCAACTTGTCAGGCTTACAGGGCGGAAAGAATCTAACGATAAAGGAGTTTTACCCGGTTTTAGTATCGGAACTACTCGCGCAATTTTCCAAGAAGGAGGAAGACATTCCGATATCCATGCATCATTCAGTAATTTTAATAAAGTATTTGTGGCTACAGGACCCAAGTTTTTCAGGGCAGCATATGTGACTCCGTCAGGTCCAGCTGCTGTCCTCTGTCGACACGATACAAGTGCGTTCTTTAATTCTTCTAGTGAAAACGGTTGATCTAGGTCATGATGATCGCTTCTAATAGAAAAATTGATCGTTGCTTTGACTTCTTCGACAGAATTACTGTATTCAGATGTGTTTACTGCTGCACTTGGGCGAGTAATAAGCTGACAAAACTCATTTGCTATAGTTGTTTCCGGTACTTTCTGGACTAAAGCTAGTGCTCTGAATGGCTGTTGGTGCGTTACTGGTCCACTTAAAGAGCGCAGAACATTCCATAATTTTGATTCAGGTGTAAAGGGAGTGAGTGAAGTGCAGAATTCCTGCCAGCGCTTTGTACCTAGTCGCTCTAGCTGCCGACCCATTCGATCATACACCTTTTGGCATTCTCGGTAATCTTCAAGAAGGCCTGTGCGTCGATATTTTCTCTCAGCTCTGCGTCGTATAGCTCTGAGCCTCTCGTATTCAGCGTCTACACCAGCGTAGCCATCAGGAATCTTAACAAATTTTGAACAAAGATTTAATTTGTCTGTTATAAGCGATAATAGACTGTCTGTATCACTGACAGCATCAGCTTGACTTGTAATGTGATATCGAAATGCCTGCCAATTTGTTATTTTTGCAGAGCGCCGATAAGTCAAAAATCGTAGTCTAGGATGCTGTATTAGGATAGGAAAGTGATCACTGCCCCTTGTTTCAATGTCTGTTCTCCATGTTGCTCCACATGCAATATCGTTTGAGCAGAGCGTTAGATCCAGGCAGCTGGAGTAATTAAAACCCCGTAGGAAGGTCACTGAGCCGTCATTCAACAAACACAGACCACTCTTCTGAATTGCCTTTTCTAGCTCATTTCCACGACGGTCGCAGTAAGCGCTTCCCCACATGACATGGTGTGCATTGAAATCTCCGCAAAATATTACATTTTTTGTGTATTTCTGAAAGAGGCCCGTCAATGTGGAAAATGAAATATTTGTAGAAGGCTGTAGATAAACGCTGACAATAGTGATATTTACTCGGCCAAACCGAACTTCGCATGCTACGTAATCTGGGATGTCTGACGCTGTAGCACTTAATAGCGCTGACGGCAGGTCTCTTCGAACACAGATCATCGCTCTGCTCAATCCTGAAGATCGAGAGGATGTATAAACAACGTAGTTAGCTAGCCGAAAAGCGTTGTCTACACCGGCCTCTGTAATACATAACACTGGAAAGGAGAACTGAGCCACCAGTTTTCTAAAATCCGCACACTTAGAGCGAAGACTATTCGCATTCCACTGGAATATGGCGACATTTTGATAACAATTATTCATGCCTCGTCTGCGCAGTGGCTGACGTAGCGTTTTGTAATATCACTTGTTCCATCGACAGTACGGCCTTAACCTCCGGTAGGTTATTTGCCTGTGGAATTGCGACAAGTATGGCTTTTAAAGCAGAAAACAACATTGGAATGACAAGTTCAGCAATAGACGCTGAGGGGGTTCCCTGTTTCGTTACACTTACTGGTTGCGGTGTGCTGGTATTCTGTCGTATGTTAGTCACGGGGTTGTTCTTTTGACGAGGTCCTTCCTGAGGTTCTTGCCGAGCTTGCTGTTGGCTTGGTGATGTCCCAAAACTTTGTCCTCGGTTTTGTGGTCCCCTTGCGACTTTCGCGTATGTCATAGAGGCGTCCTGATGCTTAGGCACTTGTGGCCGAGGTGGTTGCGCTGGCTTCACCGTATTCTTGTTTGGTTCCGGTGCACCACGCTGTTGGGTGCGACCATAGATGATGTCGTGTTGATGTTGAAGAGCTGCTGCCTTATTCTGCGGGCATCCCGAAAATGATGCAGTGTGGGGTCCGTTGCAGTTCGCACACTTAGGCTGTCTTATGGATTTGCAGTCTTTGTGATCGTGGTCTTCTGCACATATTTTGCAGCGCCTTGTTCCTCGGCAGTTTTTCGCTAAGTGACCAAATCTCTGGCAGTTATAGCAGCGCCTGGCTGGCCCCAGATATTCCTCGACTGGATGACTAGTGAAGCCAAGATACACTCGCTCTGGAATTGGTCGGTCATTGCGGAATTGCAGAATCACACTTCTCACTGGGCGCGATTCCACAGTGCCATCTTCTTGGCGTATATAACGGGTCTGGCGTCTAGCTGATGTCACTCCTGCCTCTCTTAAATATTCTGTTAATTGTTCTTCTGTGTATTGTAGCGGGACATGTCTGATTTTGCCAACATTTCGTATGTATGACTCCGGAATAAATGGCTTCACTAGTAAGCCAGCTACTTGCACACATGATAACAAACTCTTGGCTGATGCGAGAGAACTCACAGTCACTGAGAAGCTTCCGTCTTGGTTCACTCGGAAAGAGCTTACTTTCTCCTTTGCTAGCGTAACGATTTCTGAGGCGACAACATTTGGGTTTACTCTCCAGAACGTTTTCGTTTCTTCAATTGGTTGAAATACCACAGGAATACCCTCGAACCTTCTCTTCTTATATGTCACAAGAGCGAAGGGATCTGCCTCCTCATCACATTCAATCTCATATCTTCTTCTTCTTCGTCGCGAAGGGAGTACGTCGATGTTTTCTCATTCATGTATTCGTTCTGATCTTCGACTCTCACCTTTTTCGCACTGCTTGCTTCGTCCGACATGCTCTCAGCTTTCCTCGTCGCATCCAAGACGAGTGTCGGGGGTCGAATGTAGGAGACCCTGGCGGCTCCAGGCTGGCTCACAGGCTCGTCGGCTCCGAAGCCATGCTGCGGTAATGGCGGCCCTTGCCACGCTTGCACATCTCCGTTGCTGCCCTCCGCCACGGTGGCAGTCGAACGTTAGCGCTTGGTGTCGTCGCGCCGCTCACCGGTATCAGTGATCGCAGCTGATGTTGTCCTCGAAGCCGTAAGAAGTTGACACGGCTGGCTAATACTGATTTGCAGGAGCACAGAAGGCAAAGCGGCGTTCTCCTATCACTTCGTCTTAATGCATGGTGATACCACAGAATCGTAGTTACGCTATTCGAAGTCTTGCGACATATTTTATTAGTGATAGTGCAACTGGAGGTGATGAATGTTGTATTTTGTGCCAATCAAGGCAATGTATTGATAAATTACCATTACACCTTTTATTTCTGCGCGAGAAACTGACGTAAATGGAAGTGGGGCCAATTGCGTTTGCACAACTGTGGTTCATTATTTTCGTATATGAAGGATATGTGGTGTCAACATGTTAAATATTTCTTGCGAGTGTGCAAAAAACAATTTCACAGCTTATCAATAGCTATTCCAGTTGCGGAACGGTGTGAATGTTTCGTCATATATTTTCCTACACTTTCTGAATTGCTTGACATTAAATTTTCTTGTGACTACTTCTATCTCTAGTCAATTCAATGCATTCAATAATTCATGAATACCAACACACAGAATGTGGTTATAAAAACATTGCAGGCATAGGTTGTAGTTGACTGAAGCAGAATAAAAGTAACTGGATAGCGCCGAAAGGGCCCTTTATAGTGCTGTTTGTTATAATGATCATAATGATGAATAAATTGGTTTATATAAAACTTCAATGTTTTTTTAAACTGTCTATCTATTATTACCAAGTGCATATACTTATATTCATTCGTAATCCTACCGTATATTCTTAGTATGCAATCAAGTGCGCGGGAGCAAAGTCTAAACCTCCGAAACTGAAAACTGCCGTCGAAGATGAAAAAGTTGTCGTTTCGCCCAAAATGGGAATAATTGATTCCGAAAGCAAACCAAGAGAGAACTTTACGAAGTAAGGTTAGTTGTTTTATCAGCTGCACAAATCGCTGTTAACATTTGCTTAATAAGCTGACAAACACGTGCGTTGTCAGGCGCGGACAGGCGACCACGAACACAACTCACTCCTTAACCGCGCACACTCGCTGTTGGAGCACTCGCCTGATGAAGAGCAACCGAAGCAAAGCGCGAATTCCCCTTCGTGCTGTCTTTCGCTCAAATGCGAACTAGGCGCGAGAGAACACAGACCGCATTAAGCCATCAGCTCTCTCGGGTCGCCTATCGTTCGAACCCAGCGCACATAACCTGCAATATTGGGCACGCGCTGGCCCCTTAGTAAAATACACGCATGCTAGCCTGCGCCATCCGCACCTCCTCCTGCCTCCTGGCCTCCGCATGTCCAGCCACTTTCCATTTGTGAGAAGACGGCGCGCACTGCCCTCGCCTTCCTCCCTTGCGTGCGCGAGAAGACACCACCGCACCAACCCGCCATCCTACTCGGCTCACGCTCGCAAGCTTGTCCTTGCACCTGCAGCAAATGGCGCGCGGCCGCGATCTTATCGCGCTTACACTTTATTCGAAACGTCACGGCAACGCCGATGCCGATGGTTATGGCGAGGACAATGGCGGAAATTCGCCTCGGGTGTCCAAATACTTGGTGTCGCAAAATAAGAAACGGAAACAAACATTCTGAAATAACACGAGGAAACATTGCGAGGTGGTCTAGTTTTTACGTTACGTTGATGACATTGAAAGCAGTACAAGAAATGATTTCATCCTCTGCTGAGGATTTCCATGATAGAAAATTGAAGCGTTGATTGTACTGCAAACACCACCGCGCAGATATTGTGTTTGCAGTAAGATGCTCGTCACCACCGTTTTACAAGGTGTCTTCTGTGGGGATGTCTATATAGCTTGCAGGCGCTGTTACAGGGGCAGAGATGAGCACTGACCTATCTGTTCAGCACTGTGACTCGGCTACTGAAGAATAACTGAAAAGATACTGGAGATTGGCAATCTGTTTAGTATAAGAACAAGAAAATTTTGTTATGAGGGCACCGAATCAAAAAATTCAAAGGCGTCCCTGAAGACCTCCTCCTCTTTTAGGATCAATCAATCGAAGATATGTGTGATGGAAGAAACAAAGCATGGACATCCTATATAAACGCACATTTCCAGCAATATTGACACTGCCCCTGTGGTAATCTGTTGAACTTCGCCGCAAATCGCCAGCGTAACTTATTGGGCAGCACTTTCAAAAACTATATTTGGAGAAATCAACCCAGTTTCAACAAGTTCTTTCAAAAACACCGAGAAGGTACTTCTAATAACGTATGCATTTAGAGCACACAGTCGGCTTTTAGAGCTTTGTTGGTGCATTGTTGTGATACTGGAAAAAAAACACAGTGCTATAAAGCAGAAGCGATGTGAGTATAAGTGCCGCACATGTGGTTGAATAAACTAAAACTCAAACTTAAATTCATACGATATTATAAGCAAGTACGCTCTCGACGTTGCTGATTGAAGGTTGCTAAGCTCGGCCAACATCTTGGCGTATAATATTTTGTAAATTCTTACTCTTTGAGTTACGCTCGTGTATGGGGAGGAAGTTTAACGAATTTTCGAAGAGGGAACGCCCAAACTCTGTGCACATGAAACCTAGGTAACTAAACCTGCTTTCGAAAAGTCGAACGATTCATGGCGCCTACGAAACAATGAACTACCTCATATACCAAGAAATTGACCTGAACACATTTAGAAAACCAATTTAGAGATTAATGGTTCCGACGGTATAAAAATGGCGCATTTCCATGAATATGTATAATTTTGAGCCACTTTTCTTTTATCGAAAAAAAACAGCATTGGTGCCATTCCTGTGGAGCTTCACCAATGAACGTCCACGCTTTTCTATTTGTTTTATAAAAGAAAGAACAAAAACATTTAGCCCATGGTACGGATATAGTTTCTTGATCCTACAGGAGGACAAGAGAAAAACAGTTCTTGTTTTCGGCACTGAGCAGTGTGTACTCAGACTGTTGAAGGGTTAAGTGCGCCCAAGCCGATCTTAGTTCATGCCGCCCTTTCAGGGAGTCGTGAAGTTTTTCTATGCACGTTTATTTTGCACCGTATGTCATGACGTTTTGAGTTGAGTAATTATCAGGAGACGCTTCGCCTCTCTTCTATCACAGACGCCCTACGTGCTGCACCTACCCGACAAAAGCACGATTTCCGGTTTGCCTCGACATAAACATTAGTTTTCAGAACACTTGGGGTGCATACTCAGGCATAAACTCAATAAACAGAGGAACGTAGTTAAGAAGGGTGGGTTCCTGGGTGAGCTGAAGCACAGTAAGGTTAAGATGGTTCCATCAGGTTTAAAAACGCAAGCACGAGTAAAAGGAAGGGGATGATCATGAGAAAAACTATTATATGAAATTACTTAGGGTGCTCTGGGGCTTGTTCTTGTATTGCGGCCTTTAGAGGTCTACGACCTTCATTTAGCGCACGAAAAGGAGTGGTCCATAATATGATGTGAGTGCACCTTTAAGTTGCATTCTTCATTCGGCGCCTTAGTAGACGACAAAGCATAGTCACGCAGAAAGAAAAAGCCAAATAACACATGCTGACATGAAAATTAGGTTAAATTTTCCTGGCTACACTTTTTTTTTATTTTGAGTGCTGGCCTGCCTTTATATTTGTTTAAGCTTTCAGCCGATTATGCCCGATATGGTTTATTAAAATGCAATGCAATAAATGTATCCTGTGTGTGTTTATTCTAGAAAAAAGGCACTGGTAGTTCTGAAATCGCGCCATGTAGAAGGAAATGAAGGTGATGAACTGGCGAAGGGAAAGACAGAAAGTTAAACTAAGCAGTAATGTTTCTGCGCTGATGAAATATCTGCCTGTACATATTGCTAATTTATCGTCGTAATGTTAAATTTGCCTACAAACTCCTTCTTTCCTGCAGTACGGAGTATTGTCGCGTACTATACAGTGACGGTGACTAATACAGCAGCACAAATGTGGATGACGAAACTAACTTTTTATTGCGTGAACTTGTGCCCACAAAAGCAAGTTACATTCAAAGCACCGCGATAGCGGCGAACACGGTTGGCGATCGTCGAAACCTCATCAGCGGGTGAAGCGCGTCGGCTTTTAAAGATCCCTCGCCGAACGCTCCAGTGTAATCACTGGTGCCCGCGTAGTTTCCAGAAATTACTGCAGAATTCATGTCGCGCATGCAATCTTATTATACAAGTTTCGGCGAGGACATACACAACACATAAAATCAATGATCGCATTCGCGCAAGTTCTAAATCATGTAGGCGTGTATTGCACGGCGCGATATTGTTTAACCCTTTGTCATCCTGTGAAAGCGGTCACTGAAGAAAGATATCCAAGTACACGTGTCCATATGGTCATTCTACCGAAGTGGCTATGCTCCAGACATCTGTAGCTTTCTCAAACAAGCCTCACCTTAAGAGCGTAATTAATTCGTTACCTTTCAATTGGAGAACTTATATTTCCTCGTTACTTTCTTCCATTTACCCCGCACTGAGATGGAAAGGTTTCTTTTAGACGTCCACTAATTCAGCTACTTATTCCATGGCACAGCTACATCGCCCTCTTCCATAGGATAGTGTACTCTTTTTTAATTCAAACATATAATTTACATAGGTGGAAAGAAGACACAATTAAAGTGATGCGAACATTACAAGAGAAGATGGAACGCAGTTTTTGTGCTGTATATTTGAAAGACACTGCATTATTTCCTAATGACCTTATTACCTGTACTTGTGCATAAGCCCACGCGCCTGCACGCAGCTTATTGGCGCATCGGTAGTTGTGAGCATACCTCGAGAAAAGAAGCATTACGGATGGTACGAAATAGTATTTGGAACCTCCTGGCTTGTTTAAATTTGTTCACAGTAACCTGCAGACGATAGAAAGTTGAAAAGCTAATCGCAGTAGACTAACGAGTTCTCACACGATAGAACTCCTTAGCGTTCAGCGCCCTATTATTTCAGTGGCTCTTTTATTTACCTCACAGTAAACGTTTGACACCATGAAATGTCATGAAAAAGTGTGATACCGATATTTCAGTCCTGTTGAGCTGCAGCTCAACAGGACTGCTCAAGAGGAAACAACAGCTCAACAGGAAACTAAATTTCGGTTTATTGTATGCGAAGTGCAATATGCAGAAGTGCCACCTGCCGAAACGTTTGAAAACAGATTCGCGAATTTCACCATTTTATTTTGGCTCGCTCCATTATTAACAATCTTGGCAATATGGTTCTCTTCTGTCTGTATGAACTATTCTGGTACATTTTTATTTTAGTGCGTGCGCTTTCGTAAATCTTTCCTTGCATTGCCTATATATTTGAAAACTTGTGAATAACCGCTGCTTTATTCGTTTTGTTGCATTTATCACCTACACAATATTTTGAAGCTGATGACCCTTCTATTTTTGTAAAGTTCTCGCGGTAAATCAAGCAGTTGCGAAAAGAGCATTTTGCTTACACATGGTCACGACGCGCTGTGAATGAGAACGCACGGAACGCCGTACCTATAAAATTTAAATTTCTTAAGCTCTGCTCAAAGGCGGTGCTGGGGCAAAGGAACTGCCGCCAATTTGAGGAAGGCTACATCTGCCTCAGGCCACTTAATAGAGAGCTTTGGGCCAAATTTAACCACCGGGCTTTCTTTCTTTTTCGGGAGGGTGCTCTTTAGACAAAGTAGGATTTATGAAAGCAATAGAAAATTAATTGCATCACACGTGTACAAACAAGTTTGCCTCGTGCATAAAGTCAAGGAAGGACCGGTAAAACGACCCATGTATCCAACGTCGCAAGTCAGGAGGGTGGCCTGCACGATACCGGCTGCTCTGACGCGCCGAATACGCGCTTTCTGTAGCACCAGGCACGGCCACAGCCAGTGTGCAACGTTCAGTGTATCAATAGAGATGGCATAAGCCGGGCATGAGGATCCATATGTGGTGGGGTACTGCTGTGGCCAATGGGTGGTTGCTGCAGGTGTAAGCCCCGCCCCGCCACGAAGTCTGCGAAGCGCCACCTCCTCTCTGCGAGTGAGCGCACCCGGAAGTTCGGAACCGCACGAAGGTATGAGCACTCGCGTGGTGCGTCAGAGACTTTCCTTTCGGCGTAGCAGTTATCCGCAGGCATCTTCGGGAAATTGTGGTACTTTGTGGTATTTCAACGAAACGCACGAATGAGATTAACTCATCTCGTGTGGCGGCGATTTCAGCGAGATAGGCTAGCGGTACCGGGTCGTATGCATTTGTGCATGTCTGTGCAGCTTCTGGTAGTTTTGGGCACACCAGTGTGGTGTGAACCATGTCAGTACTGATACTCGCATGATAAATCCTACAAGAATGTCTTGCGTGTCGCCGGTGGGAATGAAGCGGCCGACCAGTGCCGTTGCCTGGCGAGGGACTTCTTATCCTGCACTAAAATACAGGTGTACGAGAGTTTTTGCGTAGTACATTTGTCACAATGCGTCCACTGTGATGGAAGTCAAACGCACTACTTTGTGCTCTCCTTTAGATTGTTATTGCCACTCGGCTACCATGACTTGTCTTAACAATGAAAAATATGCAAAAATATAATTAAACGGATTCATTCCGTGTCCTGTTGTTTATTTACAGTGACGAAGTGAGGACGTCCGGCCAGAGGTTAGGGCGCTCTTCAAAAACGGTGGCCAAATAGGAAATATTAAAAAAAGCGTGCGTTAAATAGAGAGATATATTGTACAGAATTTTCCAACGTACATTTTCAGCAAAGCGCGCACCGGCGGCCGCAAGGGGATACGGGAAGTCGGAACGCCAGCTGCCCGAGACTCGCCTGTTCGCCTTGCCTGCAGAAACAATGGGGGCAGAAATTATACACCTAAGGTCACCTTCCTTAAAATGAACTATAAATGCGTTCATGTTCCATATTCTATTTTCTCAAAAGTCTTCCTCCCTCTTGCAGTTATAGATAATGCCACAAAATACGTACATCTGGATTGAATGTTTTGGCAGCTTTTAGGGACGGATGTCTCGGAAGTTGTGCTAATCTTAGGATTTTGACTACGCAGACATTACTTCTGTAGCTGTCGTCTTCAGTTTTGCAATTCCAACATGTGTCCTTAGGTTAATAATAACGTGATTATTGAGTTAACAATTTTAGTTATTTACCTGGACAATTTTGTGATTTGTTGTACTAATAATATCCGCCCCTTCCAACAACCTATCTGAACAATTAGCATTACGCACACACAGGAGGCTAAAAAATTGTTCGAAGTGAGAAAAAGAGAGAAAGCAGGTGATATACAGCATTAGTGCGGCCATTTTGAATACGTTGATTACCTAATTTGGGCGCACATCGAACTGGATACGTATTCATGAAGCGTCCTGAATTGCGTCCAGGCGCGGCCGGCTGCACGCAGGGGCCTAACCGTAATCAGCTCCTCACATCGATCTGATTTCGCGGAAATAAGCCGGCGCGGTGTTTGCGCGTCTATTTCAGGGTGCAGCCAATGTCCATGCGGGCGCGCCGTGATTGCCCGGGGGCTGTTTGTTCACACGCGCGCAGACAATTCATGCCACCGGCAGACGTTCCGCTCTAGCTTCCCTCTGACAAAAGCGTCGACCACGTGCGAGTTAAATCACCTCTAACCATAGAGCCGATGAAATTGGCAGGCGCACCTAATCGATTCGAACGAGTTACCTGTAATAATAGTTTGATTTCACATTCTCGTTCAATAAAAAAAAAGGTGGTATACAATTGTGGCCATGGATGGCTTCAGCCTTCAAGAAGGCGTTGTCTTCCCATGTGCAAACCAATAAGGAAGTAGGCTGCTTTGTCTCCCAGGAATTTCTTCCTGCAACCGATGCTATTTAATTTTGAAATTAACTGTTGTTTCGTTGGAGCCCTAGTCTCCCGATTGGTCCTGCTAGCAATTGCAGCAACGCCTGTGCCCTGTGTGTTTATTATGGATAAAATTTACGTAGTTTCCTTTCCCATCGAGCAGGTAAGGTACAATTTTGTTGATTGTCATTGTAAGGGCGGTAGAGTTCGAAACTAAAGAACAGAAAGAATGAAGTTGGTAAATCGTGGAGTGTAACGTCTCTAAGCAACATACTTGGGTGCGAACGACATTTTCGTTGAAAATTTCTCACCAATTTTCAGCAAATCAAATTTGGTAACCTGCTCCAAAGCACGGTAAATGACCACAGCTTTGGGGAAATAGTCGAGCATCCGCAGGTGCTGTGGCAAGCAAACGAGTGCTGTCGCCGGATACCTAGCGGTAAATTAGGTACAAGCACTTTCCCAGCCATGTGTTCTGAAATTACGGAAGTTTCAGACGCTTGGAAGGACAACCACCTATTGGGAGATTGGCTACATGGACTGCTAGACTCCTTTTCCCCCATTTCCTCAGCCAGACACGGCGAATGTCCCGAAAATCAAAACAGACTCAAATGTCAATGTAGCGCTCGCTCGCAGTTACACACCCAGCGTGAGCGCCGCGTCGGAGGCAAAATGCTCATAGGAGTGCGGCCACTACTCCGAAAATCGAACTCCTGACATTCTCTGACCAGCAGAAGGCCACTGCCGCCGTTTGAGCCACCATGGTGCACAATAAAAAAACCGGTATCGTGGACCTTCTTCGCAAAGCGGAACCGCCCAAACACAAGCTCGACATTCCTTGCTCAGGCTTTTATGCCAACGGAGCTTCACAATCGCCGAACATAATTTTAAACAAAATTAACGCTTATGATGACGTTCCCCCAAGTGTCTCCATTCTTCCACCTTTAAAGTAAGAACCACGGTGTGTCAGTATGCAACATAAGCGGAACGCAGTTAGGAATGAGTCACCACCGTGGACCACCCGCTAGGCTGCACTTCTCTGGCATAAAGGCAACGCTTCTCAATTCAGTGGTTGGAGCAAGGCTACCTCTGACTCACCTGGAAAGTTTTGAAAAGTTGTGCTGAAAGTGGTTGGAAGCGCGGCTTTGACGTGTTTTCCAGGCACCGTAGTGCTTTGAACATGCCAATTCCTAAAGAAACAAGCGTGAAAGCAACCTATACATTCGATATACAGGTAGGTATATAATTCACAACAGAATTTATTGTGCGTCCCGTACGTATGTAGTACAGAAAATAGGAACCAACTTTTGAAACATGCATATTTACTTTATCGTTTTAACAACGTTAGCATCAATGCCATCGACAGATTTAGAACTGTTGTTAGAACCATGGTCAGACGCAAAATGCTAGACGTCGTCCGCCGCGGCAGAACCTTCGTCAGAACTGTTGTTACTCTGACGAAGCCCACGTCACGACTGAAATTTTGGCAAGTATGCCTTTTTCTCAAGTGTGCTCCTTCTTGTTGCATTATATATGCCAATGACCCCAGTGACCTTCCATTGAAGCTACATCCCAGTTTTCTGAATAATGTTAACGATTAAAGCCTCCTTATCTCGCCTGTTTATTCTTCCAGAGGGGCGTCGGTTGACAGGGCAGTGTAGAAAAGCGCTTCCGAACACGGTTTGAGAATGTCCGCGCGGCAAAAATGCCCTAAAAATAGACACGATTACAGTTATTGAACATCGCCTTCTTGTTTTTTGAACTTTCTTTGTGTGTAGTTCCTCTATCGACAACCTCATCTTGCGCGCTGAAAGAGCTACCACAGATTAGTTCTACGCCATATATGAGTCATAGATAATTTTGGCGCAGTATACACGGACTATTCCATGGCTCATTGTTTGCAGAAATGATTTGTACAAATGTACATTGCCTATTAGTAGCAGCAAGCTTGTTATAAGTCAAGTGTATACAGCCGACAAAAGGTTACGACAAATCTCTGACCGGGAGGTTAGAAAAACGTATAGAAAGCCTAAAGGTCAACGATAGATTAGCACCTCCGCTTGCGTGCCTCTATTTGCCTCAGCGTCTCAGCATGGCTATTGAGCTCTTTGAGCACTTGTGAGCAAGAAATCGAACATTTTGATTTCCACTGACCCTGGGCTACGGCATCATGGATGCTGAAAGCTTGGCGTGTTGGTAATAATTTATTTTCGATATGCAGCGAGCACAGGAGATGAATGACACAGGCAGAGTTAGCAAGTCAGCAACTGTTTGTTCACTGTGCTAGTGTCATTCTTCTTTTATAGGGGCGTGCGAATATTCGAAACATTCAAATATAGAATCGAATGGTTTCCTATTCTATTCGGTCTTCGAATCGAATTGTCACTATTCGTAATTGCGAATATTTCTCCAATGCTTATCGAATATTTCAAAACGGACCAAAGGTAGCGGAAACTTTCACCCCCGCGGGCATAGTATAGACATAATACGTGAGAACTTGCGTAGAGGAACACGCTACGTCACTTAGGTAGCCATACTTTACAGGCTATACAGCGATCACTCACACTATCTGAAGAGTCCCGTGCATGCGAAGAAAGTACCTGTTTGCTCCTAACGCTACATTTGTGCTTTTAATAAGCAACGCTTCATAACGTACTGTGTTATGAAAGAAACTTCGCAACCTTAAGAATTCTGTTATGTGAATATCGTTTTATATTAATTGTGATAAAGGCTATTCAATATTCAAAAACTATTCGGAAAATGTTCCATATTCCATTCGATTCGCTTCTGGCACTGTTCGATTTGCATCCGATTTCGCCTCAAAAACCGCTATTCATACACCCCCTACTCTCTTGTGAGCTCTGCTGTTCAACATTTTCTTAGGGCAGTGTGACAAGTAACACATTGCTTGCCCATCTTGTTGGTCTGACGAGAATATGCACACATATTTCAGGCCAGTATACACACTGGAGGTGTAAATCAAAGTAGCAATCAATTTTCATCATTTTTATAGTTTCTTTGCTAATAACTTTCAATTATTTGTCTACAATGCACGTTGTGTCTAAGAGTATAATTTATGGACTATAACATTAAGAATCGGCGGCGCATGCTGATTGTAGCCAAGTGGCGCAAAGTGAACCTGAGAGTTGCTATGAAGTTATTGAGCAGTCCCCTCGAGGACATCATGGTTTCTAAAAGTCTCATGAGCTATTTTAGCGTGTAAACACGGTAAAATTATCATGCCCACGGCAGCGATGGACTATTGAATTTAAGGTAGTTATACCCTGAACAAGTGTCAAGAGATACGCCAAATCTTTTCGGTTTTAGAAAATTCACACGAGTGCCTAACGTCATCACATTCACGTCATTCTGTATGCAAGAAAAAATCTGTAACGATTTAGCGATAACAATTTGTTAGCATTGCGTTGCACCTCGTCGAGGTCTCAGATCATTAATTTAAACCACGTTCACCACATTGCAAAGTGTCGTTCAGGAGCTCACTCGACGCATGTCGAGCCTCTTCGAGGAGATAAGTTGCTACTGACGGTGGTCCGGAGCAGAACCACAATCAGTTTCTCTCTCTCTCTCTCTCTCTCTCTCTCTCTATATATATATATATATATATATATATATATATACCACGTGACCGGCTTCCCACGATTCACACACACACGCGTTTTTCTACTTTTACACAAGGCATTAAAAGTCAGTTCTAGTTCTCGCAAGGGGTGTGGCCTCCTATAGGAGTGACTTTGGGAGCGATACTTCAGGCGTTTACTACGAAATACTATAGGCTCTTGCGTGTTGTGGCACCGTTCATGGTAGCTGGATAAGTACATAGTGAACCAGGATCACCATCGTCTGCCGTTGCGGACGCGGCGGCATGCGTTAACAGCTGCTGCAGACGTGCGAACAAAGGGCAGTCATATACTGGTAGAAGAAGCGGCGGCGTTTGCGTGCTGCCAGAACAAATGAGGACCAACGGTGCGCGAAATAGATTACCCGACCCCTCTAGAGCGCTTATATATATATATATATATATATATATATATATATATATATATATATATATATAACGCTGCGTCAGGGTGCAAGTTCGTCTGTCCTTCCAACATAAAAATGTCATCTGGGTCCGCGCCCAGCCACCCGGGTGCTTATATGCTTATAGACATCAGTGTTTGATTTTTCTCCTTGGTTTCTGAAAGCAGCGCACGCGTGAAAACTACAAAAGCCTTCCGTACGTCAGAACAATGCGGATGCGATGCGAAAGCTGAGTGTAAATAGGAAGCGGAAAAAAAAGACACAAGCCCATCGAATTACTAACTCGGCACACCCACAACAAGCTGATCCTAATGTCACGTTGTCGTGACGGTGAAGAATTAGACTTTGCCACGACGACGAGTCACAAAACTAACTCTTTATTCGGGCGAGCCTGTGCCCAGGAAAGCAAGTTACACATTGGCGGGTCATACGCGTCGGCTATTGATACTTGACTCTTCGAACGGTCCAGCGTACACTCTAAACGTGTTTACACCAGTGGCGGCAGTAGCTGTCATTTTGCCCACTGAAGAAAGCGGCCAGCGCTGCTGCTCTTATAGTCGCAGGTACTAGAGCACTGCACGGGCTCGGGCTTACCCAAAAGCCCGGGCCCGGCCCGGCCCATGGGCCGGGCCGCGCCGGGTAGGGCAGTTTTTTCATGGGCTCGGGCCGGGCTCGGGCACGGCTTGTGCTTTTTGACCCGGGCCAGAGCCGGACTCGTGTTTTTTGACGCGGGCCCGAGCCGGGCTCGGACTTTCTGGTGATGTGCGTGTAAAGTGCAGCGAGTTATCCTCGCGTGTTTCGACTCTGAAAAACATGTCTTTTTCGATCTCTGGACCGGCTCGGGCCGGGTTCGGGCCGGGTTCGGGCCTAAGGCAAAGGGGTGGCGGGCCGGGCCGGTTGGGTAACGTAGTTTATTTCTGGGCCGGGCCTGGGTCCCACTATAAAACTTTTGGTCGGGCTTGGGCGGGCAGGCCAACCTAAAAACGGGCCCGGGACGGGCCCGGGCTGGAAAAATTGGCCCATGCAGTGCTCTAGCAGGTACTGACGTCACATCATTGAATACCCACAGGATTGCACAGTCCGTGATTACGTAGTCGAACGGAGATAAGTTGAAATCGGTGCCGGTCGGGCCAAGGCTATCTTCAGTAATTATTAATATTATTATTTAATTGGAAAACATATACACAGGAAAGGGAAAGTGAGGAGCAAAGCTGGCAAATGCCACCGGAAAAGGCATAAAGCCTGCCTACTCTTCAGAAAGGAGGACACAAGCATAGAAATGGAAGATAGGAAGGAGAGGAGGAAGACAGGGCAGACCAGGAACGGGGGAGATGAATCTTGTAACTGTTGTTCCGGAATCGACGACGCATCCTGGACCGCCGGAGGGGGGCCCGCAGTAGCAATGAACCCAATGTGAAACTGCACAAAAAGCAGAATTCGTCTTAGCATGGTTGCGGCGTTGCTGTGGCCTTGCCCACAATTTTACACTGATTTACACTAATTTCTGCAAGAACAAGTACATATAAATTTCCATATTTCTTCCGCGATCGATAGCGGAACGGAATCAATTAACCAAAGCATTACCTCATCAACAGTGAAAAAGTTGCACTGATTGTCATTTCGTGCCTTAGTACAATTTGGAATAGTATTATATTCATATTTGCATCATACGCACCCTGCTTGAACCTCGGGTACGCAGGGCATTGTAAATAGGTGAATGAATAAATAAATAAATAGAGCACACAAGCAATATTCATCATTGGTCAAAATCGTAATAATGAAATGCGCCAGCATAAAAATGTAATCATTTTTGTTAACGCCTATTATTTTATAGTAAATAATTGCTATGGGTTACCACCGCCTTAACTTTTTTATCGCCATATGGACACCCAAGCTTAAAACTATACAGCCGGTTAAAAGTATGCTCACCCTGCCATAATTCACCACATAAAGCAAAAGCAGTGTTTAAAGAAAAAACAAATGAAGCAGTGCCACCTGACTGGACAAGGAAATAAGCGCCATGTCTACCTATCTTCCTTGTTTTGTTTGCTTGCCGTACTTTTCTTTCTGAATACTACGTATGCAAGGTCGCTCAGGGCCAAAGTCTTTTGATACCGGGGAAGGTTCATGCCAGATACCATTTTGCGCGCGAATGTTAGTCATCGTACTGAATTATGCTGTCAAACCGTGGCTGTAGACGCCCGTAAGTATTTAAAATTGCCCTATGCGTACTTTCGTACGTACTCCGCTGTCAGCAATGCCACCGTTCGCATTGAAGATGCAGCTTCACAAAGCATAAGTCAAGTCAATGCTTTTCACCGTTTTAATATAACCGTCTACGAATATAGTGGTATTTGTATCCGGAATACTCCATTACTCCATAGATACATAAAAAAAACATTTTGAAATAATGCCACGTGCATGCAAGCTCCTGTCTGAATGTGGATAAACTGCAGAAAAGCTAGAAAGAGTTTTATTTTGTAAAATCTTTTCACAAACAAAACAGCTGTTTCAGCGAAATTATGTTAAAATCAGTGTTCTTCAGTGCATCCATGATATCTGCAGTAAAGAGCACTGACTTTCATATTTTATTCGAGATTCACTAAGAGTTCAAATGCACCGCTACATTCTAAAGAAAACACATAAAGTTTGTGTTTAACATAACACACATGCTACTTTTAAAATAGTGACATATTACAAGTTCTACATTAGTCATAGGTGATATTTCTCTCATTCCAACTTACTTTACCCGGTGTGTGTCTCGCACCGTAAGATGGCCTCATAAAAGGTGGCACCGGCCAGGAAATAAGCCCTTAAATCTGTGCTCTAGCTTTGCAGTGCACAATCCTCTTTTTTGTTGCTACGGCTGACACATGGTCGACCTCATAAAATCTTGAATACATACACTGCAAGCTACTTACTTCGAATAACTAAACTTGTACAGCCGATTGCTCTGCAACCACTGTCGTCCTCACGAGTAATTATCCCAAATTATCGGTGGCAGTCATGTTTTTTAGTGTCCAATACTAAAACATTTGACGTACATTCTATACCAGTCGTATATACGTGCATTTTGAAGCAATGCAGAGTTCCACTTCCCACCCCAACTTTGTTCATTCCTATGCGCCCACGGAACCAACAGTTCCTTAAAAGAATTTGTGTAGATGCCATGGCCCCAGAGCAATTAGCTAATGGTAATGGCTTGGAAAAAGACTGCATGCGATGAGTTTAACCCAGAACACAGTTCAACCAATAGTCGTTCCCAGCACTGCTTGGAAGTAGTGTGGCCAAACTCTTTTGGGCGTTTTCTCAATCTGTGATTGCACGCGGAACACACTTCTGCCATTAAGCGTTCCTCACTCTTCCGGAAACCCTGTAATCACGCTCTTCCGGAGCGTTCGCTCAATCTGCGATTCTCTGCTGCTCAACGATTGTGTCGTCAGAACGTTCAGGGGAAGAACATTTCCCAATTAAAAAAAAACACACTGCATATCCACGAAATGAATGATGATGAGTGGGCGAAGCACCGGGGGATCATTCGGTTAACCGTGAATCCCCCGACGCCGGCAAGCGGACCCAGAGGCGGCGAGAGCGCGGGAAGCGGCGGCAAAACGCCGGAAACGTTCTCTACCTGAGGTTGGTGGCGCGGATTCTCTGTTCAAGCGCGAGCTTCGTGAGCCCTCAGCTCCGGGTCCGCTTGCCGGCGTTGCCATTTTACTGCAGCTTCTGCAGCTTGCTGCTGCAAGCGGACCATAGACTCCGGGTCCGCTTGTTGTCTGCGTCGTCGTGCTGCAGCAGCTTTGCGAGCCCTCGACCCCGCTTGCAGTTGAGCCGCCACTCTCGCCCTCTCATCCATAGCAGGCGCGCCGTTATCAGAAGCGACCGTTGTCATCCATGGCTGAAAAGGAGAAGGAGAGCGCGTCGGGAACGAATGCCCTTGTGCACCGCTGCACCTCTAGCGGACTCTATGTAAACCAGAGCTACGGACGACGACGACGAGGGCGGGACAAGGCTCGGCCCTAAGGTGCTTCACTCCTAAAATGAGGTATTGTGGTCAAACGTACCACAACTACACAATGGGTCATGGGCGACGCCGTAGTCGAGGGCTCCTGATTATTGGATCCCATGGCGTTCCTGAATGTACGCCAACTAGCATAGTGCACGAGCGTTTTTCGCGTTCAACCAGCAATGGAATGCCGCCCCCATGGTTTTGAATCGAACTCGTGACCTCGTGGTAAACAAACAATATATAATATGATATCCGGAGATCACGGGAGAAAAGTTTCTAAATAGCTAGAGTGAAAACAGCTTGAAAGCTTACTGATCACAAAGCTGTCATGGAAATTAATAGGGTAAACTCGTCGTACACCATAGAGAGCCATAACTCAAACATTTGAACGGTCCACTATAACCGGAGTCTAAGCAGGTTAGAATGACAGACTGAATCAGGGAGAAATTGATACCCTCTACATGGGCGAAGTAAGTCTGCATAAAAACATGAAATTTTCAAAATTAAACTACACACAATCTACGGGATGGAATCAGGAATCAAGCAAAACGCATTCAACAAGTTATTTTCAAAGGAAAATGAGGGAAACAATGAGAATAAGATGCCAACTTGGCGCAAGCCTCTAAAAGTCGCGTTTGTTAAGAAAAAAAAACGCTAGGGTTTAGTTATCATACTCCTTCATAGCGCACTTGTGAGAAAATACGATGTGATTATGAGACATGCCGCAGTGGTGGACTGCGGATCAATTTTGACCGCTGTGATTAATTAACGTAGACGCAATGTACGGTACACGGGCGTTTTTGCATCTGGGGCCCGTAGAAATGCGTTTTTTTTTTTTTCATCCTGCGCACTCGGACTTAGCACGTGCATTGCCAACGCCACTATGCCACCATGACGGTTCGGGGAGCCTGATAGCGCGGTCTGCACTTATAAAGGCAAAAAAATATTATTTTTAAGCTTGTAAATGCTCAAAAAAGTCTAAGGAGTGCCTTGTCACAAAAAATATTTGCAATTCAAACAGTAAAATCAGTTAACATGCACAGGCCCAGTTCTTTGGTCGCTGGAACAATATAAGGCGCGATCTGTCCAACTGTGGCCTTTCTCTACTAATAATTTTTTTCTGAATGCACCGAAATCTAACAAATTTATAGACGAAGATAAATATTGTTTAAGTGTGATGATGCAAAAATTATCTGCATTGCATCTCCACGACACAGTCGTTTCTACCGTTTTCTTCCTGATCATTCCATATGACCAGGACCAAAACAGAATAAGTTATTATAGAATGAATATTCAAGATGTTCATTCTATGAGAACCAATGAACTGTTATATTTTTTTCTGTCTAAAAGTACAAGGGGAAAAATGCTCCTTGAATTTCTACAACTAAATAACACAAGGCAAGCCTTGGACTCTTCACCGCTTGTAACACCCCTCTTAACCAGGCATACTCGACACAACTCTAAGCACATTGTAATTCCGTATTTATCCAATGCTCACTCGCTCAAACGCTCTATAGCCTGCAGATTATACCATGTCTCTTTCTTTGTATATCTCACATGCTACTAAATGCTCTTTATTTGTCTTTTTTTATGTCTTCGCTGTTTGCACTTCGAGTCTGCAGCATAGAATAAATAAAAATAAAATACATTTAGCTACCCGCTAGTGTCAAAGGACACGCGAAGAATAAATTATCGGCCACCACTCTTATTCGGTCCTTCATTCAGAGATACCATGACTACTGTGATATCACTGCGGCACATATTGCGGAGTGCTTATAAAATGAAAGCGTAAGAGGCTAAACAAATTCCAACGCTTCGTTATACTGGCAGGGTATTCCTACTTACCTTAACTTTCATTCACTTGACGGCGAAAAGACGAGACGAAGAGATGCGAAAAAAAATCTTGATCAAATTATCTTTTTTTTTGCATTGGGTCCTCAGCGCCACTGCGCCACTCTAACGTCATGAAATGCAGATCTTCAGGCATTTGGACCATTTGGCTCAGAAAAAGTACTACAAATATTACATGTTATTGTTTGATTCCTGTGGAATTTAATGATGCTATACTTGACCGATAAACCTCTAACTGTACCTGAACAGACGCGCTTCCAATTCATAACGTTACGACGAGTTGAAGATGTTTGGCTTGCTGACGACTTGGTGTGCTGCTACTGGTGTTGGGTGAGATGCGTAATATACGTAATGATTGAAACACACTAACGGTACGCAGACCCAAAGTCGCGATTGAACAAGCTGTACAATTACGAAAAAAATGATGACTGTCCCGTAATCGAGAGTATATGCAAGCATGAAATGGATGTCGGCAAACCACATTGGTTGGAGATGATACAAGCCATGGGGGCAAGATTCAGAAAGCTTGTCTTTCGTAAGTGCTCTTTGCCATTGGCCGACCGCCTTAGATAATAATATACCATGCATCCGCATAGGCTGAAATTTCTCCTTACGAAACATTCTATCGTAAGAAGTTTTTGTGAGTTCGGGCCCAGAATCTTAAAATGGGTACAGTGCAGGTTCGCAAGGGCATACCACAACACATTACACAACCATCCGCGGTGCACCAGACGCTGCCAGGCCGGCAGCGTCCGCCCGGCAGCATCGTTTCGAAGGAGGCGGCGCAAAACCCGTGCCGCGAATCTCACAGACCGCTGGCGTTGAAAAGAGCACAGGCCATCCTGTCTCAATGCCAAAAGATTACAATCCAGTGTATGGTGCCCTGTATCTGCCTTTTGAACATCGCTATTGGAAATGTCAAATCAAACTTCAGCGTACTAGAAGCTTCAGTGACATTGTGAACAAACATTAGGAAGAACTCTGAAGTAATGTTTTTTGTAACTTGTTTGGGCGTATCTAATGCGGTCCTGTACGAAGGGTTGAGAGCCAGAGACCGAATTTTCTAAACTTTTGAGTGGTTACCCGGATGTTCTCGCAAGGATGCACACAACGATGCCTGGGTAACGTCTCTGTCTTCTGGCTTAAGGTCACTTGAAGGTCGCCGACAACGGCAGCTAAAACTATATCATGTTTAAAAACACCTCAAAACATTATGCATGACCATCTGAAGTTGGAACCCGTTACAGTTGCACCTGTTGCTTTCATTCTCTATGCTGCGCTACTTAGACATTAACCGTCCTCCCCAAATCGTTTTATTCTCTTCTTATTCGTGCCCCGAATGTTCTGAAAAGCAGCTTGAAAACCACGTCAAGTTAGGTTTATATAGCATCAATGCAACTCTCAAGTCCTCCTGCCGATCTTTCTGGCATAGCATTGCGTTCTATTTAACAAAGTAGGGAGCAGGGGAAAGGGGATCGTGGTAACTATTGTTGTTAGATTGGTACAGGTGGGAGAAAGGCAACAGGGCGAGGCTAGTGTGTTCATTCCAGGATTGGGAGGGAAGAGGGAATTGGCTAGTAAGAAAACGTCCTTTTGGACTACGCCAAGATAGTCCTTCTCGGCGGGTAGGAAAATGCGACACAGCAGTTGTATTTGTTCCTTCAGACATCTCACTTGTCTTCCTATAGATTGAGTAGAGAAGACAAATTTCTTGTGCAACTCAGCGTGCATTTTCTCGAAAGGTTTTTGATGCGCCAAAGACGACATCCTGAGCACCAGGAGAATCATTTCTTTTTCGATATCGCAGGCTTGATCTTGTAGTCGGAAAAATAGTAACAGAAACAAAAAGTAACTTGTAGTGCACCACTGCAGAAAATGAAAGCCACATGCGGGAGTCCTCTTCGAAGTCCCGTCACACAACTCAACCGTCAGTCGATTCTAAGAAAAAAAAACACCCAAAGTTTGTGAAATAGCAGTCACTATCATTGAAATAGTGTCTCCTCTTTCACGGCTTTGCCGTGGTGGATGGAATGTCCTACTGAAATGTCAGCTGCTTTATTTGCACCATTTCCGTCAGGCTGCCTCGACCGTTTCTTTGGGCCTTGGCTTGTTCGCATATAGATTACTTCAGGCTGTCAGATACACGTCAGAAGGTCCATTGCGATGGAGAAGGAAATGAAACAAGAAACTTACGACATATACAGAAAACAATAGCAGACGTGACATCTGTCGTATAGTGCATTTTTGAAGAAGTATAGTTCTAACGATTGAAGAGAGGCATGACACGGGAGAATATAGCTCGCCTCTCCTATGACGCTGCCAGTGCAGCAGTGTTCAATTTGTGCTGCCGGGGGAAGTTCATCCGTGCCCTTTTTGGCAGCGACGGAGGGCTGTAAGTGTTGAAGACTTTTGCGGAACTTACATTTGACACATTAATCACAATCGACGCACTTCGCATTTCATCGCACTGGTAGATATAAGGAAATCGCATGACCTGCAGCACTTATATGTATCGATTCAGAGGTACTTTGTTGCAGTCTACTTGGGTGCATACTAAACGAGTAACGTACTTAGCAAAACATGTGAAGAAAGGGGGAAAGAGAGACAGAACATAGCTCGGCCCTGTGTCTCTTGTCACACCTCTTTATGTATTTTGCCCAGTACGTTATTTGTTCATGTATCAATTAGTGACGGCGAACACTCGTGAAGCTATGACGGAAAACGTCCTAGACAGAGCGAGAGAAAAGGAAAAGCGGGGAGCTTAACAAGGTTGCGCCTGGCTTAATACCCAACACCGGGGGTGGGGGCGGAAGTGGTCAGCAAAGAAAAGAGGAAAGAAAGGTAGAAGGAGATGGAGAACACCTGATCCGTGGGCACACACAACAGCGTTCCCTGTGCAATCAGAGGCGGTCGCAGAGCTCAGACGTCCTGAAAAAGTGCCGCAGGGTTCTTACTACCTTCTGCGCGGATGGCGGTCGTGTCCATGTGGTCAACATTTTTAATGTTTGAAAGCTCGACAGTGTGACTGTCCGGGTAAGTGTGCATGAACGGGCAGTCGAGTTGTGTTGCGCAGAAAGCCACGTGAGAGTACGAGAGACAAAGCAGCTCGAACAATGGCAATGCACTCCGCTGCCCTGTTCTTTACGGGGGGAGTGCAGCATTGGCTGCATCCCGCTTACGGCTTTACAAGTGTACGTCATTATATACCAATTAGGTGTTACCAATGAGCAGTGAGTTCTAGAGCGAGAGCGGCATAGCCTAATGTACAGTGTATTTTGCCAGTCACGCCCCGCTATTAATAAATAAGATTGGTAATTCAGCGCGAACAAGACCTAGTACATTTCGTTCACAGTCGAGTTGAGCAGCCAAAGTAATATCTAGTAGATGCCTTTCTATTAGTCAATACTGGTTTGATTTGCAGCGGTAGCACAGAGGCCACGACGTTGCGCTGCTGAGCTCGAGGTGGCGAGTTAAATGCCGGTCATAGCGGCTGCATTCCTATCTTTTCGGAATGCAAGAACGCTCGTGTAGTGTGCATTGAATACACGGTAAGAAACCAGATCGGATCAAAATCACTCCGGAGCCACCCACTACTGCGTGCCTTTTAATCAGATCGAAATTTGGCTCCTCAAGTTTCTAATGTTTTTTAATTTACTTTATTATTGAACGCTTGAATTATCATTTTATTGGCAATAACTGAACTGAGAAGGTAACTGGCTAGTTAAGCCAAACTTGCACAATAATAGTAGTATTTCAAAATGAAAAATGAAAGCCCCTTTCTTAAATAAAGATGGTTGAACGCGAAGCTTTCGCCCATGCAAGCTGAATCAAATCAAAGTCCAAAGCCAATGACCACGGAACGAACCCAAGAAATGCTGAGCGACCTGTTGCGATGCATGTGTGACTTGATTGCTTGTTTAGAATTGTATTTTTAATGCTGAAGTTGAATATCGAGAATTCGTTAAGTTGCATAGCCTGTATTTTAGATCATGTAGCCGTTGTTTACACGCACACACGCGCACTCTCACAAACTGCATACCGTTGCCAAAACACGGGATCGGCCTTACGGGCACGATCGCGCTCGTGCTTACGTTCGCGTACGACAGCCTCTTCTGCCGTGCGCGGCAACCGCGGTCTATTAATGGTGACGGCCGGGAATACATTGAATAGATAATTCCATTGTGTAAGTTGAAGTTCCTGCAGTGCGTTTTCAGCGCTCATGGACGAATCAGTGAGACATAGAAAGCTTCACGTTAATACTTATAATAAATAGGAGAATGAATGTCATCAGTGGAAAAGGCCCTGGTAGCTGCTCAAATTGAGTGTGAAACAACTACAGTAGTCTTTGTTCGCGTAATACTTTTCTTTTTTTTTACTTAGGTGAGTGATGCTTAGAACACCCTCAATAGAAACACTTTTGGTGTCTAATAACTTCGTTTCACTCGTTTAGATTAAATACTCAATATTAAAGGGGTATTGCGTATCATAAACTAAGGTACATCTATACGTTTAAGACTGACGGCCAGAGGGCTTTTGCATTGCGGAGTGACGTTTTTGTAGACTCGTAGACCGCAATGGTTAGACAGCAACAGCAGCCGACAAACATCTTATTATAACTGACATATGACCGCGAGGCAAATTGTTACGCGGACGTCGGTAAGCATTGATAAGTGAGATCCCGTTATTATGTCACATTCCGTCACATGATTGGAGTAAGAGGACCTGCGATTACTTTTTACTGCACGTGTGGGTACAGATCGAGCTGTAGAGTCGGTTGTGTACCTGGCCGTCATCGGGCCCAAGTTAGCACAAGTACGTACTCTTGTGGCTAACACACCAAAATCTATTGCTCCACGTGCTCCTCTACTTAAATGCGTTGCTTTGGCTAGAGGGAAGCGACCACACGTGTAGGGCGTTTGCTACACGCTGGTAAAGCGAGTGCGGCATATAGATACTTCTAGAGAAAACAAGTTATACTAGCATGTATGGGTTTTGCCAGTTTTCGAAACCAAGCATTTTTCGCCAAGCCAACCGAATTTCTACCGCGTATATCGGCGATTTAGTGAGCCAATCTCGACGCTAGTGCTGTTTAAAAATGCTGAACCTGAAAAGAATTAGATAATGCTTTGAATAGCGATCTTGCGGGATTTCTGGCCGAAAGAAATTAAATTCTCTGTGCCCCGGAAGAACGTCTGTAAATGTGCATAGTTTGCCATGACATTATTACGACATTAGAGAAGATGCTTTGCATCGAAATTAGGGCAGCTCTTGTGCTAGATTTGTCGCCGCGCTCTTATTATTGCGAGGTCCCGCTCGAATGCGGAAACACATTGCTCGGGTTGCTTTGCTCCGGTTGCAGAAAGCTTTAAAGATGCACATACACACTGCCACTGGTTTGCCTATATGCGTGTATACCAGATAGAGCCTTACGACTGTGATGCGTGCGGTTCAACGTACTTGTGTGTGTGTGTGCGCGCGCGTGAACACAAACCTTACAGCCGCAACACGTGAATAAGAAGATAAAAGCAACGACCTCAGCGAAAGACAGAGAGTAGAGAAAGAACAAAATGCGCGAAGAAGGAGAAAGCGTGAGTCTCGCGCCGAGGCAGAGAGGCGCAGCGGGCTGTGCAAGGTTGGCGGCAGCGAGGCTGGGTTGCCAACGTTTTTTTAATTCGCAATAATTGCTCTAATAATGATGGTATCCTCAGCTTTTCTAGGGACCTATGTTCCAGACATGCGGAGGTGACGTTCATGCGTGCCGCGCAGACGCAACTGTACCCTAAACAGCTGGTGCATAGTCTACACCTCATTTGCGATCAAACTTCTCAACACTGCGTCCCACGAACATCCGTCTCTTGCACAGGATTGCGCCGTTGCGACGAATTCCAGCGCGTGCGTTGTGCTGGGTATCATTGCAGGCTGTTCTTGTATAGATCAGGAACGCACCGCCGTTACTCCTGATTTTACTCGTATTCTCCATTATTTTAATGCGAGGCATTGTTTGCGTCATTCTTGGCACTTTGCGGTATGTAGCTATGCTCCTGATTGTCCTCGATTTCGGATAACTTAAATGATCGGTGATCGCTGTACGAATATAACTTTTCCCGTCGACCAAAGCAGCAGGTTGCTCTAACCAGTAAAAGAAAAGGTAAAAAAATGTAGCGACGATCGCACCTATGCTATGTTTGTTCTAAAGCTTGCCAGCTCGTTCAAACACTCGGCGCGTACACTCCGTTCCACATAGTTGTCTTGTTAATTTTTTTGTGACCGCTCGCGATTTTAGGTGTCGGGTTAGAGCGCAAAATCTCCGTCACTGGCACACTTTGCCCTGTACTTTCTTAGTAGCAGCTTGCGCTACGTACAAACAGTGTGGCGTTGTGCATATTTCCCTATCGCCCAAGTTAATAAAGTTTTACGAGCTCATTGCTGAAGTACAAATTGCATAGTTTTACCATACACCACATGAAATAGCCCTATCTTCACAATCCATGCTTCTCTCCCTTACGCTCGTCCACTAACAATGTAGATCCAACGATTGCCATAGGGCTAGGCTCACGCCGAACGGCAGGCGTCAAAACTGTGGCATTTCCGTAGCACATTACACGTGCGCTCGCGACCAACGCACACAAGTACTCAATTTACGGGAACACGGTCGCGGACCTGGTATCGTTTTGTAGAAACCCAAGCAATCCAGCATAGCCAGGTGCCTGCAAAATGATTCACATAGCATTCATTCCCCACAATACGTGGGACCTGCAAAATTTCTTTATCGAGAGAGCTTCCGTCTCACCAGAGTCAACGCCGGATTAGGCTTTCCTATACCGCTATACATTTATGACGAATTCTTCACCTGCGTTCTCCACCTGCGTTTATGACGAGTTCCCCACCGATGCATCAGCACATTTGCGCCCCCATTACACACTCGCATGACAAAGCATCGTTTTGTTCGCCACCGCGGCGTGTCTTATCACATTGCTTGTTTCTATCGAAGCATACTCCTATCGCCTTAAACCCACGTAGATCTTTCATTAACAGTTCGACATTCGTCCAAAGGTTATAGACATTACGTTACGTATTTGTGCATATAATTCCTGTCTACAAACTTTAATTATGCATAGGAGTCCTTGGTCGAGCATTTAAGTCATTTTTCCTTTCGCAAGCTTCAATTTTTTCTTCTATTTCTATGCCACTGCCAACTGGCATATTTGTGTATAGGCGCACTTGCGTAGTAGCTGCAGATGGTGATCGTCTGTAGCAGACAGAAACGTGGTGTTTTCCGGTGCACTTACTAAAATTGTCATATAATTAAAATTCTTTATCAACATAGCCAGTCAGGGCTTCAACAGAAATTAAATGCCATTCTGTCTCATTCTGCTACAAGTAACAAGTATTGTAAAATAATAAAAAAAACTTGGCCAAACCCACATACGCGATGTGTGCCAGAAATTCCTGCGAAGAAAAAGAACAAATATTCCTCCTTGCCCGGCGGAATGGCCGCCTCTCTTCCGTCCACTGACGCCATATTTGGGCCGCCCCTGAACAATAAACGTGAACGGTGCTCGACTCCTCCGCTCCTTCATATGTATTTCTCTTGTTACAAAGATGGAAGGTTTCTCGGAGTCAAGTTCCTGTTTTTTCGGACAGCGCTTGGGTCGTGTTATGGTCGTCCTTCCGCGCAGTCACGCACGCATACATTTTTATTCTTTTTCTTTTTTGTCTTACTGATTTTACGTTAACATGCGCGTACATTGTCGCATGGCTTCTGCGCTCCATATGCTTCCAACAACCTGAATACATTTTTATGTATTGTTGGAACTTATGTGGGAATTTGAAATAGAGTACGAAATCTAAGGCAGATTAAGTTTTATTCCGACTGAGTTGCATGCATAGACATTGCATTTCCTTTGTGCTATTTGTGTCCAGGCCTATGCTGCCGCCTTTCTGCAGATGAACCCATATTCACTAGAGCCAGCGGGGTCGTTTGATTGTCTTTCACTTGGAACAGACTGAGTTTTTGGCGGGTCAGTTAGAATGAAGTAAATCTCCTCGCAAAAGGCACATTCCGCCCCTTGCGAGCGATTGCTCAAACATATTTTGTGCTGAGTAAAGGGGAAAATACGCCTTGGTATTCGAGACTCAATTTACGAATAATCTCAAGCTTCTTGAGCGTCTGCGCTCGGCATCAACTAGCATATGTTAGTATTTTGCAGCCTAGTAGAAGGTAACCTAAACTGCTGCTAGGTGGCTGTTCTGTTTCGCCTGTTCAATCTTTTTTGTAAAGCTCTGGTTATTACTACGCTGGTTCGTGATTTTTAATACTTGCCCGAAAGGCTTAAAATAAGCCCCGATATCCTTGTTAGAGAGATAAGACCATATATGCGTACGATGTCCTTTTATATATATATATATATATATATATATATATATATATATTGTAGCACATAGATGAAGTGCATCCGTGCATTTACCTGCCATTGCCCTGTAAAAGTCATAATTTATTAGTGTGATTCTAGTGGCTCCTTCGGTGCAGTAATGACCAGGGAATTCAAATATCTATATGTTTAGTTCAGCGTTCACAATAGTAGGTGTTTTCTTCTTTCATACTTTTTGGTTCTTCGTTAGGGTGAATTTCTCTCCGTTTTATAGCGGGCTTTGTTAGGACACGAAAATTATTGCAGTGCTCAGTAGCTAAGTTTTCTTGCGTTTTTTTTCTACATAATATCCTTTGGTGACATCGTTCATGTGAAACTGGCGCATTTCATTCAGGGATTTCATTCCACAGGAAACCTCAAACAAACATTGCACATGAACCGCAATTTGCGCCGGAACTGTACGTGATTCAATATTGTCGAAATTATATCTTGGAACGTGTCTGAACATAAGTGTACCTGAACCATAATATAAAGAAATAGAGATAACCGGTTCTGAACGAAACGTGCGGTTCGTATTCAGTAACAGAGATAGAAGAAATGCATAGTGCTAAACGAAACGGCTGTCCTTCCAAAGTCAGCTCGCCAATAAATGCCCGTTACAAGCTTGCAAGCGTCATTGTTTCGTTTCGTTTAACTTGGAACGTGTACGCGAGCTGAGCGATACTCTGCTTATATGCCGAAAACTACGAAATACAGGTGCATGTGTGAATGGAGCTTCGTGCCACTGCACGCGCAGCCGCAAGCTTCACCAATAGATTTATCAGTGCTGATAAATTGTGGGTCCCCAGGAACGTCCCCAAGACGAAGCAGCAATCTTTCCGATGGAAGAACCCGAGTTCATCGAGACAAAAAAAGCAAGACAAGTGAGGAGTGCTACAAAAACCATGATCACCCTTTTCTCTTGTTCCCAAAGGGAACAAAAGAAAAGGGTGCTAATTCAGATCGGTAATGTGACGTTCTGCTACGGCCATGAAACGACGTCTGCCAGAAATGACTTGAACCTTCGCACCACAAAAGCTTGCTTTTGCATCATGACATGCACGAAGTCACACCTACCTAAAGACCACAAATTTTTTAGCAAAGAACATCATGTCAATCGGACCCCATCCTCCCGATTGACCTCACCGGGCCCCTGCAACTTTCCCTTGTTTGTGAGAATAAAGTTGAAGCTAAAACGGCATTGCTTTGACACCGTGGACATCATTGAACAGAATGAAAACCTCGAAGAAGGTCACCGACAGCTTAACGGAAGACGACTTCAAGAAAGTGTTCGAACAATGGTGAACGGGGACTACTTGGAAGAACAGTAAGCCTAAATCGATGTATCATAACAATAAACCTTTCTGTGCGAGGTGGTATCCCAATGTTCAGGAACTTTCTGATACCACCTGGTAACTGTGCAAGTGGCCTGCTCTCGGTATTACACGATGAAACACCATACATAATAAATATCGTCGCTGGAAAAAACGGTCCGCTATCAAGAGCACGATTATTGACAATAAAGCGAAGCTAGTATTTTATTCCATCCTCCCGGCAGTTTGGTAGGTCTTCTCGGTCGGTTTGTGTAATTCACGGTTGCGTCGGATACGTGGCTTGCGTGGTAGGTGTCCTCCGCGTCTTGCTTTTCTGCCACGTAGGCACGCATTTACTATATTGCAAAACGCACTGCACAGCTCCAGCAGGTGCGTTACCGCATAGCTACATGACATGAGAATTTTTCGATGTTAAAATAGCGGTAAGAGTTCATTGCCCTTTATTGAAAATAGATATAAATTACACGCATCATGAGCTTCGCTTTAGGTTTATTCTAAACAGTGTGTTGGAGCTGCCCTAAATTTCCTGAGGTTTTACATTTTCAAGTATTACTTTGTCTTAAACTGCGTATTCTCTGCACATTGTTGTGGAATCTTTCAGCAGTTCCGTTGAAAATCCTCGTATAGCATGCAAATCACTGTTTAAATTGTTGTTATTTCTTTCACCTCGACAAATTTATTTGACCAAAACAAACTATGTGTAAGATCTTGAATTGGGATATTACTAAGGTATCAGCCTTCCTTAGAATATGCCATAAAATGTTCTTGCGATGGCCTTATGAGGGAACAGCTTCTAAATAAAGAAACGGTAAAAGGCGAAGAAAGTCGCAATCGGTTACCGGAAACGTCATTATTCGCGCGTACGCAAGATTAATGAGAACCTTCTTTGGCTTCAAAATGACACTTCCATATTTTTTGCAGCTCACTGAGCATATAAATCAACCGGAGCAAAGAAACAAGATAAGGTTTTAGCACGGAAAATGGTGGTCATTTGTGGACGAATGGATGGCTGCTTTTGTATTGTTTTTTTGTTTTTCTATTGAGGACTGAGCGTGCGTCATACGATTGAACACCATAAATCAAAGAAACTGATAAACTTCACTGAGCCATATCGTGCGGTGAGCAAGAAACCTCTATGCGAAACATTTTTCATTCTTGGTGAAACTAATTGCACTTTTCGGGGGATGATGTTCAATAGCATAAAGTTACACATTTGGAATAAGCTAAATGGTATTTTTGTCCAAATATTGCACACGCATTTCCAGTTTCGCAATAAGAGCCAAGTATCGAAGGTAAATGTGTCACACGCCTGAATGCCTAAATGTCCAGCACAGAAAAGCAAGGGCCATTTCTTGCGCGTCGAATCACATGCCCTAAATAAGCTGTTTTCCTCCCGTTTCCCGCATAAATAAAATTTCTTTCGGGTCCACAACGCTGTATGCAATGCGTGCTTCTTAAGCAGGACATTACTGCATTTCAAGCAACCTAAAATGTTTGATGTTTTTGTCAAGCATAAGCTATACAGACAATCTGTTAAAACATACAGCCTAAGATATTTCAATTCGCACCACTTGCTGCACGCGGAAATGATTGCAAACGAATTGATATACCCAAATATTTTGTGATTTTGTTGTTTAAGAGCAAGACTCTTGATTCTTATTGATTCAGACCGGCGCTCAAATCTTTTACGTTATATTTGAATGTTGAACACATTGCTCGGCTGATCCCTCTTCTGCACAATCTGGAGCATTCAGGAGTTTAGTAAACGGGCAAGAGTTCATAAAAATTTGTTTTATTGTTTGATTCCACTAATGTGATTGAAGCGATTGCCGGAAGGAGAACCGGAATAGTCGTTGTAGAAGATACATCCATTGTCGGTGCCGGTGCAAGTTGGATTTCATATGTACTCGAACTTCTCATGTGAGGAAGAGCTCAAATGAATAAAATCGCAAAGCACTCTCAGTTGTCAATCACTGGAACATTGAATGACTGGCAGTGTGGCAACTCCATTGGCAAAACTTACACTGTGTATATTTCTGTCCCATGCTGTGAGATCTGCATGCACTGTGGGAGTCGATGTAAGCGAAGCTTTGTATGCTGTTTGTTCTGATTTACGATAATTAGTGGTTATGTTGGTGGCGAATCTATAATTTTTCTTAGTTCAGTCCAATACGAATGTGGTAAGTATATGTCAAACGTTACATTGCATGCGCAACTGCTGTTTGTCTGCGTCGTCCACAGAACACACAGGTAGACGTGCTTGCTTGAGGCGCTGTTGTGCGTCATTGCTCATAATCTCTGAGAGGGTACATCATTATCATTGCCTCACATGACACATCGCATCGTGGCAGATGTGTTAAGCTGCTATTGAATTATGTGGCTGTAAGTAATTCAATTGTAAGTAAGATGCGCGGAGACGAGCGCCATCTGGTAGTGTTGCAAGAAACGCAGCGCCGCGCGCGCTGGGTTTCTCCGAGCGCGCAAGACCACATCAACGCACGGAAAGTCGGGAGAATAGACAAAGAAAGCTTCGCTTTAATAAATACAAAATATTTCAGCTCCCATAGACTTGTTCACAGTCTTCATTACTCTACGCTGAGTGTATCATGGGTAACCCAGTCGTTGCTTGTGAACAAAGAGGCGCAAATTCTCCTGTTGATTTTTTGTTTGTTGTAGATGCATGTCGTCTATTTTATCACTGACCACTATTCATCACTACAAGGCAAGCGTTCGTAATAGCCTTACATTCAACAAATAAATAATGACAGACGCTCAAAACACTTAAGTACATACGAGATAAGGCAGATGTAAAGTACGAAGGAAGAAAGCCAGAGATAAACGATATTATTGCATGTGCGAAGTAGCGGAAATTCTGTTTAAAAAATGCACTGCCAAATATACACCCCTGAGCGAAAGTATATGGAACACGGGAGCACGTGCCAACTGCATCGATGTACCTTCGGGTGGTATGACGCCTATTGTCGAGAGTCAAGCTAAATCAGTGGTGTGCATGCGCATCTCATCATATCTACCGGCGTATTGTATTGCGTTCCCTGGCGATGTTACGGTGCTCGTTAACTAAACTTCAACAAGGTGCGGCTTTCTATGTGGATTACATCTGCGCTTTTGTTTCAGCGAGTGGTGGGGCAGCGCTGGCTCGCATGCCCGTCTTGCATTGGGTTCCTTCAAATGTCGTGCGGCTGCTCCACTGGCTTCCTTTGATGAGCCGCGCCGAATACCTTGCTACCTATGACGGTGTAATAAAATCGGAAACGCTTCCAACATTCGTTGCCCTGTAATCAAAGACGGTTTTGCAATCGATGTTGCTTGTTGCCTACATAGAATGCAGTATCAAAGGTGCCCGTATGTACCTCTTAAAGACTATGGATATTATAGATGCACCGCGCAGCTATTATCTTATAAAATTGTTTAACGATGACGGAAGCAAGTAATGTACGTGCCGTTATCCATACACAACTGCAGGAACACTGCCACGTGCCAAAAGAAAAATATAAAAAAATAACAGGGCAGTAATATGCTAGGCGCTCCAACAGAGTTTAATTCATGTTTGCTCCAAGAGAGTAGTTTACGTTCTGTAATTCTCTAAGGGCAGAACCGGCAGATTCGTCTCTTGAGGATTTTTAGGGCAAGCTGACGTGCTACTCTTACTTGAAGATACCATAATGTTGATACCCTGTCGTACTGCACCCCCCCCCCCCCCAAGTACAGTTATTGAAAACCATGCTGCAAAACGCGGCAGCTAATATCTGAAGCGTTTTCTATAATACAACACCACAATAAGAAGTAAGCCATTCTGCGCGATTCATCAAAAGTTGCGAGCGAAGGCAGTATAGGCCCCGTGATAACCGAAGAAATGCGCAGTGGGGCGGTCGTGCTAGCCCGCTCTGCCGCACCCACTCAGTGGAAGAGCGGCAAGGATGCGACGGAGCAGAACAAGCAGCACCCTGTTGACGTTTAGTCGACGAGCAGCGTAGCATCGCAAAGGAAAGCGACATGACACGTTGGCAGATATTCTGGGACGCGCATGTGCATCGTCACTTTGGCACCATTCTGGACAGCCGGTGCCGCGCAGCCAGAGGGCGCATCGATGCCATTTGGAAGGTGCTCCCATGGTCCGTATAGTTTCGCTAACGGGTGTACATTGTCCGTGCATGTATAGGGCGTCATTGGTAGCAAATGAAAGCGATTCTTTCTCTCAGGTCCATGCGAAACGCGTGAGGCACGGCTTTACGGGATTAATTCCGTCACACCAGTCAATGTGCCGGAACCTATAAGAATGAATGAGCGGCTGAACATCCCTGCTCTTACACTAGGGTCTCGAATTCTGCAGCTTTCTTGTAGTTTTTTTATGCACTCAGCATTGCTGCTCTTCTGGAGTGCTTCGAGCGACAAACTGTAAAGATATCAGATGCATATATGTAGAACCAAACAATGGACATGTTATAAACTTGCGTAGAATGACCAGGGTAGAAATTATGCCGTCACTGCCATGCAATTGTCGGCACCGTCATCGTCGTCTTGCTATTATCGTCACATATACCCTCGCCTTACGTTGGTAAGTCCGTAACATATTGCGGAACCACAAACGACGCTGAATAATCAGCTACCTTCAAAATGCCAGTAATTCCCGTGGTGCGTAGGATTAGAATAATTTTTTAGCGGTGCTTCATCATCAATGTCATCGTCTGAGAGGGCCTCTGACTTCTAGTCACGCTTTAGCATTGTTGAGAGAACTACGACGTTCTTGACACCATTTCGTAAGACGTTCATCTTTGAATAAAATACTGCGTAAGACATACGCTGTTTCAGAGCTGTGAATAACACTTGAGATACGCAGCGTGTATACGTTAGAAACTCAGTTTCGTCCGTGGTATGGACGCTTTGTTTGCAATTGACCATTTCAATACAGTTTGTTGAAACACTCAAATTTCCGGGTTGTCCTGAACACCTGCAGCAGTCGCATCAGGTAGGTAGCGCTTGCCATACAGACTTTGAAGCGAAAACTGATACTGGCAAATAACAGCAATCACGCCTCCTCAGTGCCACTTGAAAGCCTGATCTAATGCACCATCGGCAGAATGTAGAAGTATGTTTATTGTGTTGTTTCTGGAATATGTTATTCCGCTGTATTTAGATGTGTTCTGCAGAGCATGTAATAACGGTGCAAGAAACTTAAACACATGACCCCACAGTCCGATGTTTGTGGCAGTCTGGCAGCAATGATGATGCAACGCTTCCCGTCATCTGGCCTTCTCAGGTGAAAGTGGACGAAAAGCATAGAGTTCCATACAATGACTAGAGGGAACTCTGGGGCGCCAGTGTCTGCTGGATCTGCAAGCATAGGAACGGTGTGGAGTACATGGATTTGTCTAAACTTCGTCCTTCTGGCTTCATACGGATTTCTGACTCTGGAATCTCTTCATTTTCAACAAAGTGTTGCGTAATAAATGTTTAAAGAAACATTATTACTATTGTCCGACGGCAGGATTCGAACACAGCACCTCTAGCACAAGTGCCCGATATGGAAACCTTCACGCCACAAACGCATGCATCGACAAATTGCATAGAACACCCTTATGAATTTCTCGTGGGCAAGCCAGCCGAGGCGTGGCGCGTTTCGCTTGGGCCATCTTGACAGGCTTATCCGTTGGAATGTACCTCCTTCGTGTTCGCGGAGTCTTCTGCACTTCGAAAGGTATAGATTGCCCTGGCATTTAGGATAATAAATTCAGATAAAGCGCAATAAAAAAGCCACGAGAACGTCTGAATCCACAAGCACGAAGATCAGACAAGTCCATGTACTAACCATTATTCCCACGGTGGCTGAACGATTTCAGCGCCAGAGATTCGCTGTAGCAGTTATTGTCGGAAACTCTAAGGCGTGAAGGCTTTCCCTAAGTCAGGCAAACTGCCGCAGTACAATAAAAAATATTGTCATTCGGTTTCCAAACCAGATGCCCAGCGTAAAAATTGGGGATCTTACCGGAAAGCTAAGAAAGCAGCCGACTTGCGATACTTTCGGTATTTGCATAATGACCTAGTGACTGAAAGGTGTTCAGCTTTCTGCCAAGGTATCTTTTGCTGATTTCGGCATTTAAAAAAATAATTATTGTGCGCTTTACGCACGTTGTGCTCTACCAGTTAATCTATGCATAGGCGCATTAAACACAAACAACCACTGCAGCTTTCATTGGAAAAGCGAGCCCTCGGCCGCATTGACACTGATTACTTTTAAAGTGAGCTATTGTAGGTGGATTCTCGAGCACGTTTGCTTAGAATCCCATGCATGCAGCATTCACTACTTTAAGTAGACGAAGTCGCATCAAGGTAAAAGTGTATATTTTGCTGACGCGGCTTAAAATGCTTTTAAACGTATGCAACACCACGACTTCTCTATGACGACGTAATTCATGCAACAAGTTTGTAAGTTTTAATTAGTCGTATACACAGCGGTATGATTAAATTGGTCTCCCAAAGAAACGTCAGGAAAGAGCTGCTTTGAGCAACAATGCTAACGGCATGACGAGCGTCACTCAAACCTGCTCGCGAATAAAAACTGAAGGTGACTTGAAGAGCGGTCAGCGGAGCTCATTGCTTGTCTTTTGTTAGTTAACAATGGATTTAATATGTGCAGTTTCTACTTCAACATCTTTGTAATTACAATATGCTGCAACAAGATGCATTTGCATCAATCATTTATGTGGACCGGTAGCGGGGCGGAATTGGATCATTGGTCTATTTGCAAGAAGCACACGTTGTCGTAGTATCGCGTCGAGGGGCACATAATGGCATGCGCTTTTGCTTCTCATGAACGTTATGAATGCAGATGCGGCAGTTGTTGCAGAAGTACTGAGCACGTCAATCTGCGCTGCCTGCGCCGACCCAGGCAAGCTGCACCGCAATAAACACAGAATAAGCGCTAACACGAGGGAAGCACGCACTTAGCTGTTCAGCGCGCTTATGGCCCACCTATTGTAACGTGAAACAAGCAAAAAGCATCGAAATACGTCGGTCGTACTTCCGTGGAAACATTGCCGTATCCGTCCAACGTACCACGCACCACGTTGACTGGAGAAGTTGTACGTTCCTTTATCCACAGCCCGTAACGAAAGCAGGTTTTAACGCGGAAGCCATGTCTTATTAAATGAAATATTGCTTGCCACAGCAGTAAGGGAGTAAGCTTCTTAACATAGATGACATTATAAAACTTCAGAAATACCTGGCATTACAGCGCAAAGCAGAAACTGGTCGCAATTTCTCACCATCTGACTCTTGCTGATCTTCTGTAAATAATCTGCTATCCAATGCTGCTCATGAGCTTTGATTTAATTGCAATGGGTCGGCAATTTTTTCGACGAATATTATTTCAAGTTTTAGCGCAGGTCCTGCGCACCACGTTTTTGTGCTTGGCGCTAGGGCGCTTTTTCTTTTTTTCGTTCTTCTTTATGAATCACGTACAGCGAGAAAAGGTTTTATTGCATAACCGATTATATGCAGTTGCTCCAGGTGTATTCACGCCGTCGGCGTCGCCACCACCTTTGTGATGCTGTTGCGCTATCGTAACACAGACGGCCCATGCGTAGAAGATAAGGGAACCGCCATGGTTATTTCTGGGGTTTTACGTGAAAAAACAAGTTATGATTATGAGACACGCCATAGTGGAGGGTTCCGCTTTAATTTAGACCACCTGGGGTTCTTTAACGTGCACTACAACGCAAGAACACGGGCGTTTTTTGCATTTCGCCTGCATCGAAATGCAGCCGCTGCGGCCGGGATTCGATCCCGCGACCTCATGCGCCGCAGATCAACGATTTAGCCACTGAACCACCGCGGAGGGCCCGCCATGTTTGCCTAGTGACTATAGTATTGGGCTGCTAAGCACGAGGTCGCGGGATCGAATCCTGGCCACAGCGGCCGCATTTCGATGCAGGCGAAATGCAGAAAACGTCAGGGTTCCTGGATTTGGGTACCGAACCCCACGTGGCCCAGATTATCCTGGAGTGCCCCACTTCGGCGTGCTTCATAATCAGGTCGTCGTTTTGGCACGTCAAACCATAAAATTTAATTTTTAATTTTGAAGGTAAGGGGGGTATCCAAAGACGGGACGTGCCTTTGCCTGCCAGAACGACGAAGCGAATTGGAAACAACGTTAAAGCTGCGCTCAATCACCCAAGTGGAGGAGCAACGCCAACGCTCAGCCTTTAGCTGCTGGCATGAGCGTTGTGACAGCGCTGGTTGTACGCACTAACACTGCAAGCACCAGAGCGTTCTTGCTAAGCTACTGTGCGTATGCTTTTGTATGAGTAAACGTCAGGGCAACCTTATCCATTTTTCACACTGGGCACTGATTAACGCTTTCCTGTCGGTCTCATCTCATACGACACTGATGTGCGACACCAACAACACCGCTAGCAGCGGTCATGAAACCAACGTTGGGAGACGCCTGGTAACTTCGAGGACACTGGTGCTTCTGCGCAGCTGTTTTGTGTTCCGTGCTGCATACCGCCAGCATGTTGCGCCCGCGTATAGTTATAACTCCGTCCGTGAAGTTCAAGCACCAGTCTAAGCCTCCCTAACGCGTTCGATGCTTCGGCCTTCGGGTAAATGTGCCAAATTTTCAAAGCGACAGCTTTCAAATGGCTGAGACACGCCCTCTGCTGAAGATGAAAATATTGATTATGTGGCTGAGATACTGGAGTATTGAGCTCTTCCAAACTCTCGGGCATTGAGAGTGCTTCTGAAGGCGCTCAGGATTCTTTCACCTTCTTTGAATATCGTAAAAAGAAAAAGAAAGCGGCTCCGGAACAGTTCTGACAGATTGCGCAACAGGAGATGTATAAGCTATAATTAGAGCGCAATTCAAAAGGAGCAAAACTATTGATTCAAGTATTTGTGAACGTTCAAACCTCATTTTAACAGAGTATTGAATGGCACTATAAACTAGAATATTATGCGTGGTTAGATGACTTCATATTTAAATCATTGGCCTAGATGCATGGCTAGAGTGGCGGCGTAAAACACGATGTATTTTGCTTAATTCGCGTTATTGTCAAACGCGTTGGGTTTCCATGCGAACAGGCCATCTTAATGTACCAGGATGTTGTGGTGGTTTTATTTGTTATGAAATGGTGACATAATACACGTGTGCGTACGGTAATATTGATATGCTTGGGAGATACGATCTTCGTGGTGCAAGGTTTTGAGCAATAGAATGCTGCTACGCGGCGGCAATGCTACGTGTATTCCAGATTGTATGCGTTTTTTCTGTATTCTGTTGCAGTCAGTACAAAAATCGTTTCTTGTGAATGCAAAAAAAAAGTCCTAGTCATCGGTCGCTTGAGTAGCGGCAATGGCGTTAGTGGTGTCGGTTTGTGGAAAGCTATGGGGAACTTAGTATAGCAGCATACGGACGAAAGTTACTGCATTTGACATAACTACAGGACAGTGAAAGAATGATTGAATGAAGCAAAGCAAACTCAAACAGTTTTCGCCTATCTTCATTCAGAAATTATTTAATAAGCTAGAATGAGTGCCATGACATTGCTACGTCAGCTAATCTTGGGCAACAGTTGAGAGGATTTGGCTTAAGTGACGGGGAAATTACACCAACGATATACAAGGCGAAGAACCAAAGCGACTGCGACGGATCGAAGGACGCACTGCCTGTAACTTTCGTGCAAACTGTACGAGAGTCATGTTTAGGAAGCCTTTCTGCAAAGTTGTACCAATCCAGTCGTTTCCTTTCCTTTTGCCAAGCTTAGTTTAAATGCATTCAAATATGATTAGCGCAATGTCGGCTGAGCAACCAATCTTGATGTTCTCGCATTTAGACAGATCATCTTCATCCCAGAATGAATGTGTTCCCAAGGACGGTGAAAACTAGTGCTGTTAACATGCGGTGCTTTGGAATGCGAGTTTAACGCCTCCCATGAAAAAGACAATTGCGTTATATTGACACGATAGAGCAATGACTTTAAGGCTTTACGAAGAACAATATATCTACTCGTAGTATCAAATATCCCAAGTGTAGTCGAAATATTGAGTGTGAAGTTATCGAAATACCAGTGCTCTCGGTTGACAATGTCTTCGTAGTCGCACAACCAAACCCCGCGGCATTTCTCCCGCCTTGTGTGCAACGTGGTGTGCATTAGTTCACGAGACATCAATGACCCTGCTTACCGTTACAAGAGATTGGAATTGCTCCAATGTCCCAGCATGCGATCTTTTTCGCTCCCGACGCAGCATTTACTATATTAGCCAATAGATTTCCTGATGCCAGAAGTACAGAGCACCCGCTCACATTCATGGTGGCTTCAATGACGGTATTAAAACGAATCTAGAAATTGTGGCAATGATGCATGCGTATAGTGTTGAACACCGTCAACGTGACCAAAGTCGAACGCACCGACGTCATTATCAACACATGTATAGATATATGGCTTTACTTCAGGTGAACATCCCAGTCGTGTTGCAACGAGAGCGCTTTCCGTACGTATTCTATTCACCCCTACGCCTGTGTTTTACCGCTGGGATCCGAATTGCAATTGCGATAACTTTGATTAATTCTTTGACGTATTTTCTCTTCTTCCTGTTCGATCAGGGCATGACTGGTATTTTAGTAGCACTGTTTGTGCCCAGCCGCAATCTGTTACGCAGATGACATTTCCTAACGCCACAGCGAGGCTTTCTCGTGTTTATGGTGAGCACGTTTTTGGTCGGACTCATACATTCCCTATGCCCACTCACCGTAGTCTAGAGGTGCTGTCCTGGACGCTTGGCACGTTTTTCCTGTGAAATTACGTCCGGACCAGCATCACGGTGATTAGCATTCCTCCAAGTGCATGTCTCGCTTCTCTTTAGTACGCTCTAGGAACTGCGGTCGTACGTGGGCACTCGCGCAACTGCTCCGTAAATGAACAAGGTTGGGGACCACCTCTTCATTCGTGCGTTCATGCCCGGTCTTGCGCCATTATTCCCAGGGCTCGTAAAATCTACCGTGGTCTGCCGTGACAGTTTCATTACTAGTGGAATCATTCCCCGTCGCTGCGAGAAAGCCTTGGCAAGTGTTCACGTGGTGCAGCGACGAATAGGCGTCTTCCACCTCACAGTGTGACCTCGCTCTAAGCAACAACCTGCACAATTTCCTCGGATAGTCACGAGGCAAGCGTGAATCCCGTTAGCGAGAGTGATGTTACTCACTTTTTTTCGTACGTATTTCGATGCTAACCATGTTGCGGAGCCATTACCACAGACGAGGCTACCCTGTTATGTAATGTCGTTTCTCTAAATGAGCTACAGTTTTGCATAGGAATATTTGCGAACATTATTAATATAAATATATCTCTTAGTCCTATATATGCGTACTTTTCTTTCCGCGTCATCTTCGTGCACATTCGCGAAGAGTAGGAGGATATGAGCTTGTGTAAACGTGTGTTAGCGCGGCTGGGAGAAGCAAATCTAGGGATTCGGCAAACTAGCTTCGTATGCGTCTGCATTTTACACTATAGTGCGAAAACGCTCTCTCGTTTTAAGCAAATGCGCTTTGTGTTAAGAAAATCTCCCGTTAAGCAAATCCGCTCGCACATAATAACAAATCACGCAGCTCAATAGGTTTCTCCTGTGGATTCCGATAATCTAATGACGACGCCCTCAAGATTGGTCGTCGCCTTGGTGTTGATGACAACGTCAGGCAGCGGACTAGTGGAGAGTTCGTATTAGCCCACATATATTGGAAGGGCGCATTCTCGCTTGTGACGTCAGCTGGAGGACTCCGGTGCTGTGACATAAGCACACACGCTCCATGAAGTTTGCTTGATGCGGTCGGTTGAGTAGCCCTCCTCGATTTTTATTACAAGTTCTTAGTGTGCACGTTTGTACTGCGGAATGTACGGAGTATTCTAGAACAATATTTTCTGCGAAATTGAGTGCGATCACCGTCGTAACCATGCTTAGTGTAAATTTCTTTGTGTGCGTTTCTCGTTGAGCCTTTTCGTTGGTTTCACGCACTTACAGTCGCTTGCTGGCCCCTTCTGATACATTGAACGGCATCGTTTGGCCTCCGTCTGTGCCGTCTGTGCGGTAATGTTTCTCAAGAGCGCCGTGCGTGGTTGATGATACACACGGCCGGCCACATATATTTTAATTGTGTTAAGAAACGATATAGGCGATCCAATCGGTGCATATGTGCATGCAATGTACTACCGGCTATGAAGCAAAATGCGGTATTTTGCTACAATGTGGCTATAACGCAAAATGTGACATTAGGTAAATGTTTGATACAGCAACATCTTTATATGGGCCTTCACGATACGAACCAAACATGCTCTGAAAGCACGAAGAAATGGTGCAAAAAGAAATTGTGTCGCTAAGCCTCAGGTCCCTAGATTGTGACAAATATCCACACAAAGGACAATTATGATCTTATCGTAAAAAAGTGAATGTACGAGGAGAGTCTCTTACCATTTTGTTGAAATTAGAGAAGTCGCTTTAATATCAGAACGTTGAGCAAACTCGCATCGATGCGTAGACGTCTTCATTTAAATACGTACTGCCGAACTCGAAAAAACAGGTTTGCGGCGGCTACAAGTTCAGTAGAAGAGCGGGTAAAATTAGTGGGCAACGCACACATAATTAAAGCCTTCGGCTGGGGTGTTGACCTGCACAAGATAAATAAACTTAATTACTTCCACCGTCACTCAGCCTAGCCTCGACACATTAGTCTGCTCAGCGTAACTCGGTTCTTTCTTTGCCATTGGCGGTGGGCGCTGTTTGCAAGCAAGATTTGTCCAGTAATTCGAATTAGTGCTAACGCGCAACAAAAACAGCGAAAATCTTTGCCAAACATACTACGAGTATACGGCAGCACACTGGCCTTTCGAAAATGTTCGAAAAGGTAGCTTTCGCGCCAAATTCTTTAACCAAGACGTTCTTTCTTCCATAATTACTATTAAGTTCCTCATTCCGCTATGCACATTCTTATACGCAAATGAAAGCGTGTGAAAGCCTGTTCTCCTTTGAGGGGCTGATTTCCCTTTAATTGATATCGCTTATGAGAGAAATAGCGCACTCGTTCTATGACAGTGTGAAAGGTGGTTAGAGCATTGCCTTCGTTTAAGTTTTAAACAAATTGCGTAGCTTGCACTGCAGGCGCAATGCTAAAGAGACAGCGTAGCTGATGGGCACCTCGCTAGTCCTGGTTTTGGGCTAGGCTAAGCACTACCAAGTCATTCCCAGCATTTCCACGAATTTATTGATTATTGATCGATTATCGATTAGCAATTTATTGGCTATTGATTGGCTACCGCAAGGTATTGGCCACGTATTTGGGCTAGGCTAAACACTTCCAAGTCATCGTCAGCATTTTCCAGAATTTATTGATTATTGATGAATTATTGAATAGCTATTGATTGGCTATCGATTGACTATCGATGACTGACTAAGCTTAAGTAGTCCCAACCATGCTTAGCTAGACTTATCCAGGCTCAGCTTCGCTAGTTCACAGGGATATGGGCCATTGCGCTTGCACCCTTTCTGGACTACCGCCAGGATCGGCCCACATTTTTCCGACGACGGACGGACTAACAGCCGATTAAACAGCTCCGCTCTTAAAATATATATGCCATTTTCATTTATGGCATTGCGCATTTGTAACGAATACTGCCCATAACTTTTGTTCTAATACGATAAGAGTATTTACAACAGGAATAGAAACAAATTTTCTGATGGCCGAAGATTATTTATTTGAATTGGTCTAACAAGAATATCAAAATTTCAGATTGAAATTCACAGGACGGGTCGATATACGCATGGTAGAATTGAGCCCAGATGGTTGAGATAGACATTTTTTCTGGAGTGGACACAGAACTGCCTTATAAAGCCGGTATTTATAAAGGAAAAATACTCGATGAACAACTACTACGTAAAAAGATGCTGTACAAACGTGCACAATGTTTTAAGTGTATTGATAGTAAATATGAGAGTTATTTTTCCGTAAAGGCTAAACCAATCTCAAAAATTTTACTGGTATTCTATTATATATAGGCTTTATGGAAAACGAAATTTTACTTACAGACATTTATTTAATGTTCCATCGTTATGAACGGTTCAGCCGCATTTTGCATGTTTCAGTAAAAAATATCAGCCGCTTAAGCCACATTGCACGAAAATAATGCTGCAATACACTGACCAAATATAGTTATGCCTCATTGTAAAATGGAAACAAAACCCGTAAGCAGGTATAACGCATGAAATTGAAGAAATGTTTTCAAGAAATAATGGATGTGATTGAAGAAACTTGTTTTGAAAGGACTTAGTTGCATAATATTGCTATGAAGTTTTATTTCAAGGGAGCAATGTCAGTGTTCTTGTTTTAAGCTTGAAATTTGAAGCTTGTTTATTTTTATTATATGTATGAGGGTAGACTGGTGAGAGCCTACCCATGCATCCACTAGCATTTTGCCTTCACAATGTAGCCACAATTCTTTTTTTTTTTCTTAGACCCGTTTGTACCACCGGAATAATGTATTTTTGTCTCTTATTAGTGTCATATTTGTACGTAAGAAATACGTGTATTTAATTATTTGTAATATTTTACAGCGTTATGTAATTTTGTATTATAAGGATTACATTATAACTATTACATAACTAAATAATTACATTCCTAGTGAAGTAATTGTAATAGTTTACTCTTTTCCGTAATATGTACAGTGTATAATTAGGCAAATTGTTTTCCTACAACTTGTTTCTCTATGAATGTCGTTGCTTCTTTATTGAAACGCCAATGCGCGATCACCGATTTCGGTGCTCCCCGTACGTAGACTAGGCGACAAGTCGACAATTGCACTTCTAGTAAGGTAAGGTCCCACGACATTCTTTGTTGGACTATTATGGATCACTTCAAGCGTCTATCTTCGGGTCTCATCCTTCCTGTTTGGGCTGACGCTGCTGTGAAGTTCTTGCCGGTTTTACAAACAAAAAGCGTTTGTTTCGAAAGGGGCACACATGCCAATACATACATCCAGTTCTAAAGAACAAAAAGAAATGCTATAGATTTATACAACTCCACTGACTGCTATGTACAAGTCCTCCCTCATTTACAAGGAGTTGTGGATAATAATTAAGAAAGGGGCAGGCCAGACGACTTGGAGCTCATTCCTTCACAACGAAGAGTAAAACTCATTCTGGATAAGACGAATAAGATCCGCAGAACAAAGCTGAGTTGGGGATTGAGCAGGAAGGTTAATGGAAAGGGGTAGGTCAAGTTAGACAACACCGTCTGAGCAGTCAATCAGTGCAGAATGGGCGGTCATGAAGTCGAGTCCGAGGATCACATCATGTGGCAGCGTTCGAGCACACTAAACAAAACGGACGTGTGGCGGCCGGCGACACTGACACGTGCAGCACACATTCCGCGCACAGCCGGAGTTCCACAGTCGGCGACTTGCAGCAGTCGAGTTGGAGCACGAGTAAGTACTTTTGTCGGGTGCGTTCGAAGGTCTGCACTCATGATGGAAATTTGCGCTCATGTGTCATCTATGAGTGCTGTAACAGAAAAACCATCCACATACACGTCCAGAAGGTTCCGATAAGTAGGCAGGGTCAACAGAGGAATTTCAGGCCAGGGTGCTAGAGCAGCGTCACCTCCTGGAGCTGCCTTAGTCAGTTTCCCGTTGTAGAGCGGCGACGGTAAGCAGGGGATGGTGAGCGACGCAGCTGGGGTGAACGGGAGCGGCTATTGTGCGACGACGGTGAACGGTTAGTCGCAGTGGCTCGAGCGTTGTCAGTTGCATCTTTGAACTTGGTGGAGGGCGCAGGCAGGCGAGTATTCAGCGGGGAGTGGTGGTAGGCCGGAAAGCTTGGTCGAGCGAGGACCGGCAAGGAACTTCGGCAGTGGCGAGATATGTGGCCCACACGTCAACAATAGAAGCAGATGGGTCAATCATCATGTGTGCGCCATTCGGCTGGATTGCGATAGCTCGGGTAAGGACCGAACTGGTACCGGTGAACAGGGGCAGAGGCAGCAGACGAAGCGAAGTCAGGACGGTTGGCGGAGCAGATGGATTGCAGACCCACATTGGAAATTTCTTGGCGTATGACCAATTGAATGAGGGACACGAGCGGCCGGGAATCGTCAGAGCACTGTGTCACTTGTGTGGTAGGAGACGCTGCTTCAATTTCTCGACGGACTATACGTACGACGCTCTCGGAGGGGGTGGGCTCACGTGGAAGACAATGGTCTTCACACGTCGATGAAGCAGCGGTGTTGGGTAGACGCGTGAACTGCTGAACTATGCGGCGGCTTTTCGCTTCTTCAAAGCGGCGACATTCGTTAATGATCTAGCTCATTGACTAGTGTGATGTTCTTATACACGAGAAGGGTAAACGCGTCGTCCGCTATGCCTTTTAAAAGGTGACTGACCTTGTCTGCCTCTGTCAAGTTTTTGTCCACCTTGCGGAAAAGATCCAAGACGTTCTGGATGTACGCCATGTAATATTCAGGGAGCATCTGTGAACGGGTCCCAAGGTCCTTCTGAGCAGCACGTTGGTGGCCGACGGGCTTGCCAAACAAATCACGAAGCTTCTGTTTACACTGATCCCAGCTTGTAATCTCTTTTTCATGTGTCTCGAACCAGACCCGTACCGTTTTTTTTTTAGGTAGAATATTAGGTTGGTAAGAATAAGAGTGTTGACCCACCTGTTGTGGGTGCAGACTCGTTCGGAATTTACCAACCAGTCATCGACGTCAACGTTGTCAATCCCAGAAAACATGCCAGGGTCGCGGGGCTGAGATAGGATGACAGTCGACGGGGCCGTGGTTGAAGAATCCCTTTCGGATTACATGGCGGCCAGGGTACGTCCGCTGCGGAGCTCCGTCTTGCGCAAGGGACTACCCCACCCCTCCACCAATAATGTTATGGGGACGGAAGAAGCGTACTAGTATTTACAAATGGCTTTTAATGGCTGCGTAGACAAGCGAAACACCCAAATCTTCTTCGTCGTCTCCCAGGCCACCAATCATCTCCTCTTCTTTCCACATTACACACTGTGACAATATTATTGCATGTCTAAAAAAAGACTATTCGCTCCATAGTAAAGAGCAAACACTCATTCCCACAGACTCAGACATGTCCGACAAGCTGGTACTCAGATCTTCGAATAATTATATTGATAGTATGAGATTACTGTTGCCTTGTAGAGCCAGATAAGTTGCATAAAATACCAGCCTTTTCACGAATTAGGGAAGTTTGAAGTACCACTGCAAATTTTTAGTAGATGGGTGCTTACGCTCCCTTAAAAATAAAAAAAAACATAGTTCAAAAGAGCCGAGGGGAATAAAATATATACTTAGGGAGACGAGTTAAGAAGGGAACTTAAAGTAGTGAACAAAAATCGAGGGAGCAACTCTCATCTTCTTATATGTGTCTGGGGCTGCTATCCATTTCCCTTGATTGCTATTGCACTATAAAAGGTGGCACCGATCTCGGGAAATCAGGGTAGACAGGCTCTGTCCCATTCTCAGTACCACTACGCTTTATCCCTTCTGCGATTAGCCTCCTTAATATGGGATACTTATTAAAAATTTATTCACTCACGCATGGATAAAGTGTCGCTCGCATTCTGCGACACCTGAAGGCCTTCTGACGGCCTCCGACAAAACCTGACGGCGCACCCTGGTAAGCTCACCCTCGCATGCTTTCCCTCACACATACATGCAGCATACGGCGCGCGGCGACGATGTTATTGCCCCTGGACTTTGTACGGAACATCACGGCGACGCTGACGACGACGGCGACGGCAGAAATGAGCCTGGAATGTCCATATATTTGCTATAGCATTAAAACATGCGCTGTGATGTCCGTTAGCACGCTATTTGTATAAACCTAGTTTGCTTCAATAAATTCTAATATTTGAAATTCACCGTACTGCCCAGTCATCCGGTGTATTTCTTTCGTCCTGTGCAGATTTACGCGGTGTACTTCGAAGATGAATACTAGGTGTTTGCCGCTTCAAGTAGATATTGTGCCATCATTGTTAAAACACTACAAATTATTTGAATTAACATTGGCTTCGGTGAAACGTTTTTTACGGCCGACAAAGTAAACGAAAGAGTGCGGGATATTTAAACCTTGCAACAAGAATTTGTCTTGTTGCGGTGTTCTTGATACCAGGGTTTAAATGTAGTTTACAAAACGCAATTATCTTCTTTATTGTCACTACATTGTGCGTTAGCACCGCAAACAAAGTGCAGAGCGCGAGCAATAGGTTGGCGGAAGTCACGGATAAAAGCTGCGGCTTTGACACCACGGTTTCCCAACTTGCGATTCCGTTGAATGCTGGGCGGGCATATAAACCTTCGTAGGTCGCTGGCCTCTATCAACTTCCGTTGTGTCGACGCATAACAGGCTGAATATTTTAGTTTATTGTTCGCTAGTTTGCTCCACGCACATTCATTTAGGAGAACTGGTGTCGATCCGCCTAAAGCTCGCACCATTATAGAATGTGCGCAGAGGCGTTGATAAGACGAGTGGCATAGCGATTAGAGAAACATCATTCACACGTTCACATTAAACTTAAATGCAGGGCAGCCGAATTATGACCCACTGTTCTCAGGATTAGTGCCTGACTGCGTGCAAAAAAGGCCGGCCTTAAAATGTGCATGTCATATATTAGTGTGGGGCCATTTTGCAAAAAAGAAACACCTTGCGACATATTGTGAATACCGTTAAAGTTTTCGAACTCTGTTTTAAATGAATGATTCTCAAGCGGTCCCTCTGTCATGTGGCTCTTCTGAAAATTCCTGAAAAGTTCTAGTTCTTGTGGCCTTAGAAATAATATTTCGCCGTTTCTGCGCTTGACCTGACTTGGGTAGCCGCAATCAGCTGGCACAAGTGTCTTTGCAGTAACGTACCAAAACAGAATACAAAAACTTGGAGGACACTGAAGCTTCGCCTTCAATAGTGGAACGCAATAGCATTTGATGATACCTGACTGCTTTTAACGTTTCCCGGCAACTGTAGCTTATGCAACCGTAATGTTTACCGGGAAACGCTGGCGGTGAACGCCATGCACGAAGGCGAGCGTTCTGGTAGAAAGGCGGCCGCTTCGTGGGCCGACTCCCGAGGTTCTGCACAGCCACGCCAAACACATTACATCATTTTCAAGTTTCTGTTATTGTTTCGCATTTTCATTATTTTAGTCTGAGAAGATTTAACATCAAAGGCATGTGCTGTTGGTGATTCGTTGATGACATTTGTTTATGGGATATAATTCTCTAAATTCCAAGGAATAACTTTGTCAAGAATGTAAGTCAAGGAATGAGCAACTTTAGCGATAGAATGGTGTGGCAATATAACCCGCATATACCGCAAGTCATATAGCAAGGCGTGGCTTATACCTAAACACAATTTTCTCTTGAACCGCCGACACCGACACCGTAGTTTCTGCGACACGAGGTCCTTAACACTATCGCGTTAAAACCAGAAGCGATCACTTAACACCACGCACATCCCACTTTACTGGGGGGAAGGGGCGGGGGTCCCATGCCACTGGAAAACTTTCAAGCGTAATATAGCACCACTAAAGAAATTAAACAAGAAAAATAAAATATAATGCAGTCAAACTCAAAGTGATGCACTACACTTAAATGGTTGTGGTATTTGTAATTTTGTTATGCTATGTTAAACATCATGCATAAGACCATGTAACCAGATATGTAATGGTTTAGGTGTGATTAGATAGTGCGGACAATATAGGTATCGTAAGAGGCACAAAATACCAATTCAATACCTGTTCAAATGGGGCTTTGCAATATGCTTTTGCTGTATTCTATAGACTTGAAAGTTGTTTCAATAAGAAATGGCCTATTTCAGAAAGAATCAAAGCAGGTGTCGGTCCCGAAACAAAATGAGCAGCCGCCTTTTTATGCATGCCGGCACGGCAGAAAAACTAGTGCTTAGTAAATCAGCAAAAATTAAGCACAAACAGTGCAACTGCTATCGGTTTTCGAATTATACCTGTTTTCCAGAATTTCATCCCACAAAAAAGCTCAGTCATGGCGCCAGGATTTACTTAGTCCGAGGGCGGTGGGTAGGCAAAGCAAAATTTCAAGGTTGCAGGAGCAATCATATAACGAGAAAATACATCGATAACAAAGGTCCGCTTACAGATGTGGTAGCACACCACCCTGAAGTGACTGCAGCTGGGATAGTCGTGATACAGTAAGCAGTGTGCAAAACATACGTTTCTTAAAGTTACCTCATTTTAGTTTGTTGTTTTTTTATTTCCATTTTTTATTTTTATATTTTTAATTTATTTCTATGTTTGTATTTGTTCATTTAATTATTTTGTTTATCTATATATTTGTACATATCGTGTCGTTTTGTACCCGTCTGAAGGGAATAGCCCATCATGGACATCAGCTCCTGCATTATGGAGGATGTTTGACTGCAGGTTGCCTATACTGGGCATCATTCAGTGTATGCATTTTTTTGCAAATTTATAGTACTCCACTTCTTTCCTGCTTGCGAGATTAAGTTGATTTGTGCGCACCTGTTCAGAGAGATAGGGGTTGCAGGAAATTTTTTATCGAAGGCGTCGGCCACCCTCTGCCTCCCACTCGCGCCATACCTGCAACAGCGGTTGCCATGCAGAAAAAGCTATTTCTCATATGTATTATAACATTCGCTCACAGCACATGCGGAGCTATTCTACATATTTATGTAGTACCGAAGAATATAATAGGCATCGGCAATAGATGGTCTACACAAACATAGCTGAATTTTAAAAAGCATTTCCGGCTTAATAGATGTACCTTGAAACAATATCAATATCAATATCATGCGGGATTAGTTTTATCACATCATTTTTGGTGGCGCAGCGCATATTACTTATGGCTTATCGCACATATCAGACAGCAGTTATGATATTGTCGGCTCGAGCAGCGTGAGCCCCGATAAACGCGCACTATGCAAAACGGCCTAACTTACACATACTGCAATAATATTTCCACGTGTTCATTACCGTAGAAACGGAGGCAGCTAGGTAGATAGATACTCTCGAACTGGCAAATGTTCGCCAAGAAATGCATCGCATTTAACACCCCATCTGTTTTAACTATGACTGCACGTGAAATTACGCTTAAAGATACTTATGAACAGATGGGCTAGCAAGTTAAGTCAAATTTAAGGCATAAACGATCCTATGTCTTGAAAACTAATGCCACAAATTCATAGCACCTAGCTGTGATGTATGTGACCGAACACTTCATCGTAATATAGTGTTATTGGGCTGTGACTGCAGGCGTGTTCTTGCTACAACTAAGACACGTCTTATAATACTGCTCATTGAGCACATCTGCCGATAATTAACATGCCTGCTTCGCGTTCTGACCAGATTCAAATAAAATCAAGGTGTTTAGTAGAAATAATCTTAGTTTTCGCAGCCAACCAGCTTATGGACTCTAGCTCGACCAAGCGAAATTATCCATGAACCAGCTCTTTCTAATACTACTTCTTACAATTCCGACGCCATTCAAACTGCTAGATGCTTTCGTACCGCTGCTTCTAGAGTGCTTAACATGGATAATTCTTTATAAACTTAATCTTTATTCGCAACGGAGCACGTGGCCAAGAAAAACAGTGCATATGCGACGCCATGCTCAACGAGTTTTTGTGTTTTGCAGTGCATGTGTTGCTGTTCTTCACGCGTGCGGTAGGGCACTCAGCACAGAGTGGAGATTAGGCACAATACAGACGGTTTATACCTTTTTCATTTGAAACGACACAGCCATTTAACGTATGAGATGTTCCCGTCGTGGCTCAAAAAAATGGTAATGCAGCGTATATTTCCCACAGAGGCTGTTTCAACTCTTCTCGTTGAAACAGAGAGCGGTCAGGCGTAATAAGTTTTTCGGCAAAAAAGTTAATGTGTTCTCTATTCTCTCAGTTCACTCCTCAAAATACTGAGCTGGATTACACGCCATAATTTTCGCGCTGTTAGCCGAGGGAAGAGAAATCGCTGTGGCCGAGCATGAGCGTATGCGTAAGGAACATATGGTTATTTCGCGAGAGCACTTTTTGGGGGCAAGTGATGGCGCTCAGATGTGGCCTGCGTTCCTAATGAAAATTGCTTCTGGCCTTATACTGAGCTAGAGTTAGATAACTTCCATAAAACTTCCGTGATAGTAGTAAAAAAGTATAAAAACGCTTTGATTCGCCAAAAAGTACCACAGAGGGCGGCTACACTAATTCTTCTTTGACAATACTTTATTTTCTGAAGGAGGTGCTCGGTTCTAAACAATTAGCTGGCGAATCCTGACGGCCTTCTGCAACAAACGGCTGGCAAGTCTAATCAGGCTGTAAGATATGACCTCATACATTAGGCCACGGTATAAGACAAGGCTTTATTGTTTTTTTGTGTTTCTTTGTGTGCGTGTGTTCGCGTATATACGAGGTGCTACCCAAAAGTTCCGGGAACTTGAAAAGCCTGCGAAAACTGAGTGTGGTACATATTTCCGCCACTAGCTATAGCTACCAGTATGTCTTGCAAATCAGTGTGCTGAATGACTTGCATCTAAGAAAAAGCATTGTTTTGCGAAGTGTTGTTTTGCAATGCAATATCACTGATTTGGCGCGTTTCTTAGCGACCATTATGGCAGACTTCAAGGGGCAAAGGATTTGCATCAAGTTTTGGTTTAAACTTGACAAAACTGCGGAAGAAACTCATTGTATGCTAGAGGCCGCTCTTGGAGTCGACGCCATAAGTCAAAGTAAGATGTTCTTATGGCATAAACGCTTCAAAGAGGTTCGAATGTGTGTTGACGACGATGAACGTTCTGGACACCCGTCAACCAGCACAATCCCGGAAACGATAGCGGAAGTTCGTAAGGTTATCCTTGGAAATCTAAGCGTTACTATAAAGGTTGTCTGCGACATTGTAGGATAATCGTACGGCACAGTTCCGCAAATTTTGTCGAATGTTTTGAACATGAGGCGCATTTCTGCAAAATTCGTGCCAAGATTGCTGAGTGATGAACATCGTGTTTCTGTCTGTACGGAACTGAAACAACAAGTCAGATACAATCTCACATTCCTCTCCAGTGTAATAACCGGGGATGAGACGTGGGTTTAAGGCTGCGATCCTGAAACAAAACTGCAATCGTCACAAAGGACGTTGCCAAGTTCCCCGCGGCCGAAAAAGGCTCTTCCAGTTCATGGCAATGTTAAGTCCATGCTTATCGTTTTTGTTTGTTTTTTGTTTTTGAGCTACACAAAATTTTTGACAAGGAATTCATACCTCCTGGACAAACCGTGAATAGCAAGCTTTACTGTGATGCTTTGAGGCGCTTAAGAGAGAGAATTTGTCGCAAACGTCCGGAGAAGTGGAAGAAAAACAGCTGGTTTCTTCAACACGACAGTACGCCCGCTCACACATCACTCGTTGTTCGACAGTTCCTGACTTCAAAATAAATCACAGTACTTCCGCACCCACCCTATTCTCCTAACCCTGCCCCTTGTGACTTTTTCTCGTTTCCAAACTGAAAGAGCTAAACTGGACCACCTCATTCGCAAAGTGTACAAATCGGCGCTGGGGCTCATCTGTACCACCCCTACCGAGCACCTCCTATGCCTGGGGTTACAGAATACCTTGGAAGAGCTTCTTGAAGCACACCGGATGGTGCACATTCACCGACTACAGGGAAGAAAGACTTTGGACCCTAGACCGCATCGGGCACAGAGTATCCCCAACGCACAACGATCCTGCCACCATTCCCCCCAACATCAGAAAGAGGTTCATGATCAACCACTGCCAAAGAACATGCTGGCAGGTCATCACGACGGCAGACAATAAGCAAGTGCTAAAGCCCTGCACATAACCTACGGGTCCAACTCCGAAGCAGCATACGTCGACGCTGCTCAATATTGCTTGCCACAAAACACGTACGCAATTAGAGTAATTAGCCTCCCCAATATCATCAACAACAATGACTACAGCAAATTTACGCCCCGAGAAACACCAATACGGATGGCCTGTTCTGTGCGTGCCCTCAACTCGGTGGAGGCAGAAGAGGCGGCCATTGCCCTCGATGAAGCGGTCGGATTTACAACTATAATCAGCGACTCAAAGACCGCCATATCCAACTTTGCACGTGGAATCGTGGCTCCAGCCACGCTACGAATACTGGATCCCCTACTTTCCGCCAAACAACAAGATAGTGAAGAAGAACCCACCCCAATTGAATTGATGTGGGTGCCGGCTCACGCAGGGAACCCGGGGAACTTGGCGGCCCTCCAGTGTGCTCGAGGATTCGTCAGCCGAGCGGTGGGTCCCGTCTCTGACCCCGGGGTCCTGGTCAGCGAGCCACTGACCACATGCCACGATATTGCCCAATACGCCTCGCAAGACGGAGAAAACGCCCACCTCATCCCAAGCCCTCCAAGGGACAAGAAGTCACCTGGTGCGACTCCAAACGCACGCCTTTCCCAACCTACAAATATATATCGCTCATTATGTGGGTCCATAGCCTCCTTAAATCATATTCTCTGGGACTGCAGAGGAGATCCCCCCCCCCCCCCCCCCCCACCAAATGTCCTGGCCGCTCCGTCGCCTGAAGCGTGGGAAGCGATACTTATGAACCCGAACCTGGAGGTTCAACTTCGGGCCATCAAAAGAGCCAAGGAGGTGGCTGTAAGGCATCACCTGGTAATCACGCCTCACTAAGCCAAATTAACAAAATAAAGTTGTTTCCTCCTCCTCTACAGTTGAAGATGAGGCTGAAAGGACGTTGGTTTCAGTGTTGAAGAGATCCAGCCGGAATCGTAGGCGGGCTTCAACACACTGTCGCCTGGAGAGTTCTACGAATGCATGGAATTGTGGCAGAAACGCTGAGATCGGTGTATAAATGCTTAAGGGGACTACTTTGAAAGGGACAGTGCTGATTAGGCGTTATGGTGAAAACATTTTTTACGACTAAATTCCCGGACCTTTGGGTAGCACCTCGTACAACCCGCACAGCTTAATAAACAAACAAATAAGCAAACAAACACACACACACCTTATGCATATATTGCCCCGTTTTACTTGTCGTGAACATAATTTTTAATAGTCTCCTACGCAATGTAGTAGAATTTTAGATCCTTCTATGACTCGCCTGCGGAATGTATTATTAACATAACTTTTACTAATCTCCTATGGCACGTAGTAGAATTCTACATCCAGCTATGACTGGCCTTTAGAATGCATCGTTAATATAATTTTAATTATTCTCCTATGGGATGTAGTATAAATGTACATCCTGCCATGACTCGCCTTCCAAATGTGTAGTGTGGCACGGACGCCGCTCCAGTAGGAGTTGCTTCGCGGAACTATGCCCCTCGCTGCAAGATGTAAACAAACGCCCAGGGTGAAGTCTTCGCTGGCGCTCCTTACTTCGGGCCCCAACGCCAGTGTGCTTATCTCTCCGAGCGAGTGGTTTGGGCTCATCGCACATCTAACTCCGGCACGTGGTTGGACTTTGAATTCTCTTGAGTTGCTCTGGCCAACAACCCGTTGCCCGCCTAGGTATTCAGGGACTTCCCTAATCGCGGAAAAGATATATACGCGAGTCCATCGGGTGACCCGTGGCTGCTTCTCCTATTGTCTACCTCATGCAATAAAGCGTTTGGTTTCGTTCTCCTCATCTCGTTCCGGCTCGGCTCGCCGCCACCACCATTTCTCCGGCAACTTCGCTATATGAAGCAACCTCGTCAGCCCCTCACAGCCACGCATAACAATAATGAGACATTACTCTTAGATGCGAACAATATTCGCACGTAAAAGCAAAATGAATGTTTGACAAAAAAAGAACAGTGTCGCTAATAACATTTTTAACTAATTACTTTAGAGTGTATTCCAATTTACGAATTGAAGTCACCAACTTCGAAGCTCACATCCAGTTAGAACAGATTCCGAGGATGATGCCAGTTTGGAGATATGGCGTCCCAAAGTATGCCACAAAATGCATTGATCTGCCTGTAACATTTCAGCTTAAATGCATGAGAAGGCGCTTTGTTCAAAACGCAAGTGGAACAGTGCCGTGTTCAGCAAATTTGACAGCGCTATCTCAAAACTGGTGCTAATTTCTAAATTCGTTTCACGTGGATGTGCCTAGTGAAATGGCGGCTTCAGTTCGTCTATTGCAATATGTGCACTAGAGTATATAGTTATCAAGTTGGTTGGTAAAATTTTTTAGTTAGGTCAATTTTGTATTTTTATTTCGAGTGTAGTATTGTCCACACCTTCGAGTAACCCAGCTTACAACACACAGTAACATGTGGCTGCATGCCACAGGTCATTAAAAAGATTGTTAACATTAAAAAACACCCAGTACAGTTGTTAACAAAAAAAAAGAGTTTGCATTTTCCAGCGAGCTAAACTGTTCGGAATGTTAGTGTTGCGTTATGCCAGACCACTAGCCTAGAAAATAGCGTACTGAATACACTCGGTCATCGTACAGTATTCGAACGGTAATAGTGCACCAACCTTCTACAATAAATTGTGTGATCTTATGTGCCGTAACCACAATATGATTATGAAGGCATGCGGTAGTGGGGGACTGCTGAATAATTTTGGTCACCTGTGGTTCTTTAACGAACACCAAGTGCACGGTGGTTTTAGCATTTCTCTGCCATCGAAATGCGGTCAGGATTTGATCCCGTGCCCTAGTGCTTAGCACAGCAATGCCACAGCCACTACGTACACCACCACGCATGGTCACCCACCATATACAGAACTTGCGCATTTCAAAAATGCATTGCAAGGAAACCGTAACATCAACCAATAGTGAAAATACGTGCGCGCTGGTGAGCAACATTTTAATGATAGATGGTGGGGTTAGCATGACAAAAAGATTTGGCATGCTGCGGCAGGTTTAATATACAGGGTTCTTTTCAGACAATTATGAATTTTAATAAAAAAGTTATGAGTGCTACGAACGTGGAATTCTTGCAGAGGAGTTCATACGCGAGGTGGACATCTTTGTCCCTAATGACATGAGCTTCAGAAGACTAATTAGGAAAAAAAATATTATTGACATTTTTAGTAGTGCCCAATGGCAGTTGTCTAAATGGCAAATTGGGATGCAGTCGCATTTCTATGCACACCTATTTTCTAAGAATCTTGAAAATCACACCTATTTGGATATAACCTAACCTTACCTAACCTAAATCCCTCATATATCCAATGGTGCTTCAAGACATAAAGCCCTGCCGTGAAGGAAACATCTTAATAAACAGCCTATGCACGAGCGCTTTCCACTAATGAATATCAGCGGGCCCTCTATCTTAAAATGAATGAGGACCCCAGTTTCTCCAGACGTAAAGCAGCGCTATCGTTTACCATAAACGTCGGTCCCGAGAAGTAGCATGAAATTACAAAGTGAGAATATGGTCATTATGTTCAGCGTGATGGCCATTAGAACTACTCGAGTTCGACAGTGAAAAGAGTAGCAGCCTCATTTATCATTCTCCTGCTATTCACAGGAGGAGAGATAACGCGCGGGTCCGCGATCTCTCGAATAGGCTCATCACAAAGAAGAAATTGCTCTTTGGTCTTAATAATATGCCGTTTTGATGTTGAAAAAGAAAGATTCAGAAAAATGCTCTAAAATCCTCCCATCTGCATAATATGGCCTGTCGGCAGAGAGACGGGATGATTGCTTTTTTTATAGAGTCATGTGGCAGGCCTCAAAATGTATTTCAAATTAAATTAGGGTACGAAAAATCTAGTGTGGTAATGTGCAGGTGTGCACAATTGTCGGGTTTTTATTTTATTTTCCACCCAACTAGCCTGGCCGACAGGGCAATCACAAGCTTGTCAGAAACCTTGCTGAAAACATTTTACCAGACATTTTGCTAGTGGCTTCTAAATCTTATGCCCTTGAATTTACCACGCAACTGTGCCTGCTTTAGGACTCAATCTCCTACACTTTTTGGAGGGCGTTACTATAGAGACAGCAGCATAAAATCATTAAGTATTGCATTGTATGTCTCTTCCGGTCTGATGGTTCAAAGAAACACAGTAACAAAGGAAAGTTTTTAAGTCTGAAATGATAGAAATGATAGCATACCTCCAGTATTTGATTAAAGTATTTTTTTTCTTTTCTTTTGCTTTCAAGGTTCCCTGGAATATCAGGTGACCATACAAAAGAAGCGCGGTTGGTTGAAAGAAACAATATCGAAAGGTACCTTGACCCTAAACATGCAGCAGCTGAGTTCAGTAGTGTGGTGTAACTTAGCCGGAAACAAAACAAAAGATTTCCGTTATAATACTAGGATGCCATCTTTAGCATTGTGTCACGACATGTCGCATGTATTTGAAAACTAAATCCTTAGACGCACTATTTAATGCGCTGCTGCAATGGTTGGCAATGTCTTGTTGAATATTGTATCTCAAAACTCATCAGGAAATAACGCAGGGCAACGAGAATTATGATCACCATAGGCGGAGAAGCGAAACTGGCCTCACGGTTCTGGTGGCGCAGTCCTGCCGACTATTGCACACTGCTATCGGACGTCGCCTCTTCTGCGAACGGAAACCGCAGAAGTAGCCTAACCGGTCAGCTTTTGGTGGGGTGGGAATTTCAACTGGCATGTGCTGGTGTGTTTAGCAATAACAGTGGCCAGCAAGCATTGGTCATGGTCACAACGATGAGCCGACGAGACCAAAAATAGAAACACTGACACTATCGGGCACGCTGCTGAAAATGTATGTCCGGCAATGAAATTATTGCGAGATACTTAAACGGGTTGGCTCTGATGCTTGAAAAGAGTGCGAATTTAGTGTGGGGAGCAAAACTTTCTATCAAAACGCTCTGACAGTACCACTTGGATAAAATGTTGAAATTGTCAACTGCGCCTTGGCGAGAACAGCAGAGATGTATCGTATGAGGAACCACCTTTCTTTGTTTCTTCGTTGTTTACTGCTCTTCTGCGTTACCACAATCTACTTTATTCAGTTTATTACTCTGGTCGAGCAGGGAAAACAATATATCCCTAGTATAGATATCGCCAAGACGCCGGCGAAGAAATAAGTAAGGAACATTTTTCTTTATGTTTAAGAATCGGGCGATTGTGTCGACGTTTTCTTTTTTACAGCGCAGCTGTTACGGGCTAGTGTCCAAGAGATAGCGTCCGCATCTATATAAAGAACTGAAGTCGATAGTATGACGAAAGCCCGTCTGGTCGGGATGATGCATACTTAAAAGGAAGGGATAGAGGCACCGACCAAAAAAGGTTGAAATATATTTAAAAATACATTAACGTTTCGGCTCCCCCACGGGAGCCTTGTTCACATTGAAACATGCGGCAGATCTTGCGCGCTTTGTATGTGCGGCTCAAGACATGGCCAAGGCATTTGGCATACATGGACGGCAGATTTCCTTCGTTGCGATTAAGAGTGTGCGCCATGGTTTGGAGGATTAAGGATTCAAGATACAGACGCGCAGAATAATTTCGTTTCCTGGCGACCACGCAAGCTTTGTCCGAGTTAATCGTGTGTGACGTAGTTGCGCAGTGTTCGGCTAGGGCATTCGACGCAACGTGTCGTTTTTGGACGTCATTCCTGTGCTCTTGAAGTCTTATCTTGAAGTTGCCGGTTTCTCCGACGTAGACATAGCGACAGTCAGCACACAGAATGACGTACACCACACCTGGGAACTTGTCCTTTTCCAAGTGGTCTTTTAGACGCACGAGCTCGTGCCTGAGTTTCCGGGAGGGAACGTGTACAGCATGCACGTCATATGAGCGCAGAACTCATGCAAAGGTCTCGCTTACGCCTGGGACGTAAGTTATCGCAGCACGTTATATGGAGTTCCAGGGTGGCTGGGTACTGCACGAGCCAACTGGTGCCCTACTGAGTCAATGAAGTGCTCAGGGTAACCACAAGCCGTAAATTCACGCCGCACAAGTGCACTCTCCGCCATGCAGTGTTCCGCTGCAGTGCACCATTTTTTTCGCCCGACGAAGAAGAGAGCCGACAACAGACCTCTTTTGCGAAGCATGATGCACCGATGTGTAGTAGAGGTAGCGACCCTTGTGAGTATGCTTGCTAAACAATTTGAACAATAAATTTTGTCCTTCGCGTTGCACAAGGGTGTCCAAGAATGGCAGCTGGCCTTCAGATTCCACTTTTACGGTGAACTTAATTGCTCTGCTTCATGCTGTTCAGGTGAGCCGTGAAAAGTTCACGTTTCTATCGTTGAAAAACACTGAAACAGTCGTCGACGTACCAGAAGAAGACCTTCGGTGTCGGTGTAAACGAGGACAGGGCCCTAGCTTCGATAGCCTCCATTGTTAAGTTAGCGACTGTGACCGAAATTGACGCCCCCATTGCCGCTCCGTGGACTTGCCGATAAAATTTTCTTGGAACGTGAAGTACTGTGTTTGAAAGGCAAAACTTTAGTAGCCTAGCTAGATCATGCACCTCGATGGGGGATCTGTCAGGCAACGTCGGGCCCTTGTCGAGGGCGGGGACACAGACATCCACGACCATATCTATCGGTACGCTCATAAACAGTGATACCACGTCAAAAGAAAGTAAAACTTCGTCGAGGTCGACTCTTGTCCCTTTAACCTCTTCAATGAAGTCATACGTGTTGCGTATATGGGTAGCACTTTTGCCAACCAGTGGCGATATCACTCTATGATGAAAATTTGACAGCTGACAGTTCACTATGGGGCGTAGGGGAACATCGGGCTTGTGTACCTTGGGCAGGCTATATATAGCTGGAGCTGATCCGTTGTGGCAGAGTAATCTGTAGTACAGCTGCTTGTGTTGCGACGGAACCATGCGGTATATGTCGTGTGACAAGTTCCCAGGTGTGGTGTACGTCATTCCGTGTGCGGACTGTCGCTATGTCTACGTCGGAGAAACCGGCAACTTCAAGAAAGACTTCAACAGCACAGGAATGACGTCCAAAAACGACACGTTGCGTCGAATGCCCTACCCCAACACTGCGCAACTACGTCATACACGATTAACTGGGACAAAGCTCGCGTGGTCGCCAGGGAAGGAAATCATTCTGCGGGTCTGTATCTTGAATCCTTAATCATCCAAACCATGGCGCACACTCTTAATCGCAACGAAGGAAATCTGCCGTCCATGTATGCCAAATGCCTTGGTCATGTCTTGAGCCGCACATAAAAAGAGCGCAAGCTCTGCCGCATGTTTCATTGTGAACAAGGCTACGTGGGGGAGCCGAAACGTTAATGTATTTTTAAATATATTTCAACCTTTTTTTTGGTCGGTCTCTCGATCTTTTCCTTTTAAGTGTAGATAAACACTATCATCAGCAGCATTTTGGCTCCTTGTGCATGGAGGTTTCCCGGCAATTGTGCCTTAACATAAGTGACAAAACGGATGAGTAACATGACTTAGAGGTCATGACATCAATAACATCCTATGCTCGTCAGTTACGTCACGATTAACAATAATAAAATTATGTGTGGCGCATACTAGCATTGTATATGCGGGTATGATCCAGGACAAGAAGAAGAAAGGAAGGAAAGCAAGAATTAAAGAAAGAGATAAAAAACAAAGAAGGTAAGAAAGAAGTCACGCGTGGCTCATACCCGCGTTGGATATGTGGGTATGAGCCGCCGAGAGCAGGAGCCGGAGAGACCTCACAGTATCCTGACGCTGCCGTACAGTGTGCCGCGGCTATCAACGCTCTGGCGTACACTCTAGTCTATGACGATGGGCGGACTTGGCGCAGCAAACGCACAACTTTGCCATTGCGCCGGGGGAAAACACGATGCCGGTGTCTTTGCTCTTTGACGAACATGCCATAGTGGCTCAATAAAATCAATAGTAATAATATGTAAATTCACTATAGCAATATTCACTGCAGCAGACCCACCATATTCACAGTTTCGCTGGCTTCCATCTTCACAGTAGTGGGAAGGCTCTGAATTTTTTTCCTTACGTATCCTTTCAGAAGACAAACCCATAGACCAAGGGCAGTCGAGCAGGAAAATGAAAATCATTCAAATTTTTAGGACGTGTGTGAAAGCTGGCACCCTGTTGAAGAGTTGAACAAGTAAGATTTCAAAGGACTGCAGTGATAGGAGAGTCGCATGGAAAATGCTGTGCATCAAAATTCAAGCTTTCCCCATAGGCTGTTTTGGTTTATTTTATAACAGTATTTAGAACAATATTTAGCACACAGAGAAAGTATTTATGAGCAAGGCTCCCGTGTGGTAGATGTAACATTAGCCCTACTGTGGTCGATGTTTTGTTTTATTTCGCCATGTTCAATCCCGACCCGACGCGATTCCCTCCCACCCTGGATTTCATGGAAGGCGTTGAATGAAAAAGATAAAGAAGAAGAGTTTCACGCGTGATTACACCCTCGGCCCTGCCCAGGTCTTAGGATCTGACAACCCCATGAGCCCTGTCATCCATACATTAATGAACCATGAGGTAGCATACAGAGAATATACGGATATACATTTTCTACATAGGACACGCTGTAGGTCCACTACAGTAACATCTTCATAGATAATCGACATAACTCTACAAACACGCGATGAATCCCACATAAGAAATAATTCAGCGTAGTAAAGCGCACGAAAGTCTACAAAAATGCAATGACATAACGTTTCAGAACCACCTAACTCAACTGTGTGTGTTTGAATAGCATAGTTAAACCTACTCACTGACCTAATGTTTTGCGCAATATGAATAGTGTTCGGTTGAGCATTTATGAAAGTTGGCAATACTTTACTCGTTTACAACCATACCACACCCTGCAAATTGAAACTCTGAGGTTGTCATGACTAACATATTGCGGGGTAATTGGGTGGTACTTTTCAGAAAAAAGAAATGTACAGATCCAAAGCCTATACGTAACCGTACTATGCAATGTCACAGATCCTTCAATGACTTGCATTTCTTTATTTCTTCTGACTTACTTTGTATTTACTATCCGCGTCTTGGCTGATTTTCCATGGTGGGTGTGATACTATAGTGATTTCTATAGAGTCATACTATGTTATTCATAATCAAAATCAACACACGGGCACGCCTCTTGGCTCGTCTTCCGTTGTGGGTATGTGCTCCATTATGGAAACGATAATCATCAACGCACAGTGATCTTCTCAAAGAGATAGTAGGCGCTGGCAGAATATATATCGGCACGTCTTAGCCATTTACCATTGTGGGCATTTGTCGTTGTATCGCCAGCTTCTTGGGCATGTGCCTTTCAATTGATATCATCGTAATTATAAACCCACCAACACGCGTCTTGGCCGATCCTCCGTTGCGGGTATGTGTCATAGCAAGAAAATCATAATCATCATAAGCACGCAGCGCTCATCTCAAAGAGCTCGTTCGAGCCAAGATACGTACCACCCGCCGATTACCAAAATTTCCTGTTGTGGCTTTTTACTACAGTATGGCGATTTTAACTTTTATTGGAAAGTGTTAACATTTCCCTCCGTATTTGTAGATTCAAGATTATGAAGGCAATTTTCAGAGTTGTTCATCCCACATGGAAATATCTAGGCTAATGAATTTCAGCGCTTTCCTCAAGTTAGTCCCAGTGATTCCAAGAAACTAGAATGGCGAATGGCGGGTGCTTAATTCGGCATTTATGTGTAAGAAGGTCGTATAATGATTATTGTAGTTTCCTTTTTCGCACAAGCGAAAACGAATATAAGCCTCCAGGAATTCCACACAGTGACAATGCCATCTCGTCCTCAGTTTTACTTCACCATAGCGTAAGGCCCACGTTAGCGCCGTTCGTACATTGTGAATTTTAATGCGTGTCATCACAATTCCCAATAACAATGATATACAGGCTGTTCATTTTCAAGTTTTACAGCGTTTTTTTTAATCGCCTGTGGCAGCTAGCATAATTATTATCGTTGAGGTGGGTTATTCGAAGAGGCGGATATTAGTAGCACTAGAAATTGAAACACATAGTCAAGAAATTAACAAAAATATACTAATGAACTTTTAGTTCACTACTTTACGGTACATATTGCAATTTACTAATTGTAGCCGGTGAGTTTGCAAGATGCATCCAGTTAAAATGACTTTGCAGGATGACACCATGCAGGTTCGAGATAATATTTCCCAAAGTGTGGGACGAGTGTGGGTTCCAGTTATTTTTGTGCTTCAATGTATAAAACGGCATTTTAGGTAAAAAAGTAATTGCAACAACAGTGCATTTTTACGGCGAGTTTCATGGTGCATATGTCCAAACTGGTGTCATTCTGGAAATAATTTCCAAGTGAATACACCTGATTAGCTCACCGGCTACAATTCGTAAATTGCAATATGTGTCGTAAAGTAATTAACTAGGAAGTTTGTTAGAGATTTTTTGTTAATTAGCAGAACATGCTTCGATTTTTCGTGCTATTAATGTACACCTCATCGAATAACCCAGCTCAATAATAATAATTATGCTACCTGCCGCAGGCGATTTCTAAAAACTCCGTAAAACACAAAAATGAGCACACTGAATTTCAAGCGGGTTTTCTTGCAGATTATGAGAAAAAAGGAACTGAACACGAAAGGAGCCATTCAGGAGAAAGTAAGTTCCTTTGAATATAGTTAAGCGAGAGATAGAAAACATAACACTAAATATATGGATATTGAAAGGATATACTCGTGTAACCATTATAGTTTGTTCTTTTTGCAGTCAGTACCAAATCTCCTATATGTATGTTACCAGACGTTTCTGGCGAAAGAAAAAGCCCAATGCGAGGCTTACGTCGGTGGGTAGTCTTGTTAATGGCTCCTCCGTTTCCTTGCAATATTTTTACTGCATGGCTTCCGCTGTATTCTCGCGTTCATCTTGCCAAACTAACGCCTCGGATTTTCTCGCCATGCAAATCACTCGTGGTTAACTTATTGCTCCTACCGCCGTTTTAGAATCCTTCCGAAGATTACTTTTCCCTGAAGAATAAATGCAACTGTTGTTCCACGGTGTACTTGGAAGCTCGTGACAGATGGTAATGAGCCACATAACTGTCCATAATTTACGAAGCTTTATAATTTATATATTTTATAAACTACCACGCGCATCCGCTGTGAACTTTAAATGCTCCATTTAGCACAATCGTGTTCTTGGTAGCCTGAAAAACTTCACTCCGTGAAGTGTAGTTTTTTTTTTCTTCATAAATATGACTTCAGGGATCAAATTTTGTTTAGCACAAAGTATGTTTTAGCAGTAACGATACCATTCTTCATAAAAAAGGAAAAAGACGGTGGAGTGCAGTTATTTTTTGCCCTAGTTACACAGCAATAGTGATTGTGGGGTTGGAAGACCGATCACAGCTACAGTTTGTAGACATGTTCTGTGTTTAAGCCGAGGGGAACACGAGAAAACCATAAGCAACACGTCACAGCCCACTTCACACATCATGCCAGGCGTTTCATACATCACGTGTTGTGCGGCATGGCTTTTCGCACATCAGCACACTCCAAAACGAAACATAATGAAGCACGACGAGAAAGGAACACTCATTTTCAGAGATCTTCTCGTTTGCGCTTACGAGTTTCTTTTGGTAGCGAAGCGCATGTCTCGTGACGTGTTCTAGGGAAACAACGCCGCAGGCGTCGCCTAGTTGATTCGAGTTAAATGAACTTGGGAGATGTAATTTATGTGGCGTAGTTTTGCTTTTAAACATTTTTGTTTTTTATTATGTTGAACAGGTACTGGTGAAAACATGGCCGCAGTAGTGGCATTATCAGAAGTGTTTTTAGTACACGACTTCGGAGGTCTCCAGTATACGAGTATTCTAAAAAAAAGAACACTCCGCAACGCTGCCGCCCATTTGACTCCAGATTGCCAAAGGAACTACTCCGCACATAGAATAATTTTTTTCTCGAAGCAAACAAATGGGCTTTTTCACCTCAACAATTTTCAACACTCACTTGCAAGCAGAACTGCTTCACACACATTCAAGATACAAGACGTGATAACACCGATACACACTAAATCTTACATGTAGTCTTGTCATATTAATATCGTCAACGTATGAGTTAGCTGTAATCAATGTCGTTCATAACCTTCCCAGTTCTCGCACCATGGTATTGATAAAGCTGTGTTCAAAATGGGGATAAAACTTCATAGGGTGCGTGTTGACATCACTGCTTAACTTATTACCAATCCTGATTTCTTTTTCCCGTTGACGCTATCTCGGAGATGTCTGCTTTCTTTGAAAGCAAAAGTAGTGAAAATTGCAACTCCTTGTCAATGAAAAAGCACTGGCACTAGTGGTCCACGAGTAAACTTGATGTGCATATGAGGGTATACGAATGCTCATAAACCCGTAGAGAAGCAACAAAAATTAGGACGCTTAAGCTTCGCTTTTAATAGTAAAACGCGACAGCGTTATCGGGACCCGTTCGCATCGCATCGTTCGAATACGGCAAGTAGGCTTCATTCACTGCAACACTGAACGTGGGAAAGCCAGTTTACAAAGACCAAGCTTACACCGATCCCCTTAAAGTCGGCTTCATTTTTAAACAGAAATTCATTAGAGGAAAGACGTTTTTTCAGGGGCAATATAAGTGGTCTTATATTAAAATGTGAAGGCCCCAGCACCTTTTTATTAGTTTATTAATTGTTCGCTATTTCCCCAACGTGCGTGCGTGTCCAAAACGAATTAGCAGGCGAAGTCCCAATTTGACCTGCCTAGGATGCGACCGCCATTAGGATATCATTTTCGCAAGTAAAGTACCCGAACGCGTGGCTGTAGGTCTTGTAGAAATGCAGGAAAGGGGGTTTGTGTTTGTTGCCTCGTAGCAGAATTAGGTTTCCTCGTACATTCAAAAAACAATCCAATGGTGATTGGTATACAATCCGACGTAAAATCAGACGCCGAATTGTAACGTCGTACTTTACCATTTTTCTAATGGATTTCACTGTGAGAAATTCAATTTTTGTTCACCAAAACCTTGCACCACGTGGAGGGGCTGTGCGGTCGTGGTGGTTGGGGTGGTTGAGGATGATTTTTTCTGCCACTCGCCGACATCTCACGCCGAAGCCGTTTGCCGACGCTGGAGTTTCTGCGACATGGGGTCCTTAACGCTATCGCGTTAAAACTTTAGAACACTGAGGAGTGTGGGAAGTTTAAACAATGTTTCAAACGCTCCAATATGCGCATTCGCGACGCATACATGCATGACAGCAGAGTTATCCCTGCATAAAGAAAGAGCTTCATGTTTCCTAAAATCCGCGCGTAGCACTGATGCGGCATCGTGCTCACAAACGTAGGGGATTTCGCTTTCCGTTCTGCCCTTGTGCATGGTCCTGCATCCGATGCCACTTGCAAATGAGTGCTGCGGGGCTTACGCATGCACTGTCGCCTTCGACATGCTGCCTAATTAAGCCTAGAGCCCAAAGGCCCCGCTAAAATATGCGGCGCACCTCTGTTAATCGAATGGGTAGCGTGGAACGTTACACAGGGAACGCCAGATACAAAGCGTGTGCAATACTGAGCACAAGGACTATGTATAACAAAATAAAAAGAAAATGAAGCAGATTCAACGGGTTGGAATCTACATACAGCGAAGATTTGTGTGCGTGTATAAAGAATCAAAACAGGACTTTCTCTTTATTGAATGTCAGCACAATGTTACACGGAAGGCTTTATTCCGCCATTGTAGAGAGGCTAATGCAATGCCGCCACCGCTCCCGTGCTAAACCCTCTGTAACTTCGCAAAGTAGTGACACTCTCCTCCTCGGCCTGCACTCCTCCTCATTTCTCCTATCTTTCGTGCTCCCTGCTCGACCGTGGCACCGACTACGGTGCTTCAGCGTAGCAGGTGACCTTTCACAGAATTAATGCACGCAAAGCAAGGCGGTGCGCTTCAAGCGAACGCGTTGGCATTCGACTCCAAGTAACTTCATGTACCGTATAGATTTTCTATAGCCTCCGTAGATACAAATTAAATATACAAATTATACAAATTCAATAACCGCAGCTTTTTTCCTGCGTTGATAACTATTTTGTTAAATTATGCGGATCCCGCGCACTGTGGGTATCGACGTAAGTGAAGCTTTCTCTGCTGTTTGCTTTGACTGGTGATAAGTAGCGGTGATGGCGAGAGCGAATGTGCCATTTTTTCAGCGTTTAGTTTGATACGAGAGTGTTGATGATCGCAAATGTTACTGTGCGTGCACCAGTGCTGTTTGTCTTCGGGGTACAGAGAACGCACAGCGAGACGTGTTTGCTTGAGGCATTGTTGTGCGCCATTGTTCATACCCTCCAAGAAGGTTAGTATTGCCATTGCCACACACGGTACATCTAATCGGAGCAAAAGTGTTGAGCATTACTTGAATTATGGGACAGTACGTGCCAAAACCACAATCGGATTATGAGGCACGCCGTAGTGGCAGACCACGGAATAATTTTGAACCCCGTGGGTTATTATACACCTAAAGAGAAGTACACGAGCTTTTTTTTTTATTTCGCTCCCTTCGAGATGTGGCGGCCGCGGTCGGGGTAGAACCCGCGACCTCGAGTAATGCCATAGCCGCAAAGCTACCATGGCGGGCACAGAAGTGTTGAATTGAAGTGCGACGCCTAGAGTCTGCGGTACTATGATGTTGCCTAGACGCTATGGTGCTTTTAATGCGGATTTGAGCCTGCACGGCGTGCGTCAGTTGTGCCCTTGACAAATTTGCATGGTGTTTATTTTTTGGAAATAGCAGAAACGTACCGTACCGTTCCTTGAACTTAAATGTATCCAGCTTGTGTGCAACCGCTGTCATGTCTAGTGGTGCTAGGGTTCTTCGGGGGTGCGCGCATCGGGGCACCCAAGTAGCAGAGCTTCATCGCCTTCTCACGTCGTCGTTTCCCCTCTCCCCCTTCCCTCCATGTACAAGAGTTGCGAGCGAAGAGTGCCAAGAAGTTCGTGGCTGCATCGGTCTACAATTTCTCCGCCTCCTGCCCCCCTCCTCCTTACCATTCTATTATATACCTCCCCTCTGCATGGTTCCACACTAGTAGAAAGGCAAGCGCTGCAGTTTCTGCAATGTTCTTGCGGGTATTCCGGTTACCAAAAGGGAGCTTAGAGGGCATTGTGCACATTTGACGCGGTGCAAGGGTCCAAACGATTTTCTCACGTCGCCTATCCTCTGCGGTCAAGAAAACAGCGGCAGCAGCAGCACAAAAGTCGCAGGAAGAGGCAAACAAAGCTTAGATATAAAGCAAGTGAGACCGGCTGGAATACTGTACGCTGAAGCCCATTACATGTTCTCCATTTAATTGTAGCAGTGTCGGTCACCCCAGGCCGGCTGGAATATCCTCGTATGTCAAAGCGTCAAGCCGTCTGACTGCCTTTGAGGACATTGGATGTCATGCTTTTGTAGGCTTTGGCTCAGTTAGTCTACGATTTGACAATGTTTATATGTGACATATTAATACAATCGTGCATTATATAATGCTGCCACACTCGGTATTTGAAGCACTTCTCAGGAATACTTGTAAAACCAATCTCGTAAGTACGGTAACTAGACACTCCGAAGGAAATGTACAATAAAGAAAAAGCCTATCGATAGCTATACATTAAACAACCATGCGTTCATTTAAAGAATACTTAAATATAACATAGTATGCAATATTTGCATTGACGTTTACTGAAAATTCTGGCTACTCGCCCATTACTGTGCGTAGTGAGTTGCTGTTTAAAGTATATACATAGTATGCAGGTCTAAAATATGGAACTGGGTACATGCGTACAACGCCGCCACTATGCCTTGTTGTTACGCGGACAACTGAAAAAGCAGTTAACTCCTGCAGGCCATGTGAATCCTCGTAATGCAACAAAACGCTATGCAGAGCCGAGTCACGCTATGAGATCTATGCATTTTGTGTAGCAACTAGATATTTAACCGTGATTTTTTTTCAGCTCAAGAAGGCTAGCCTTTGTAGCCGAATGTACACGCCACTGTAGTACACGTGAATGTACACGTGAATTGCCTTAATCGTGCATTCACCATGTAACTTCTTTTTATGAACATGCAATTAGGAAAGCGCTAGCTTGAAAGGTTTTAAAGAAAAGAAAATCGAGGTACGTACGTTGCCCTAAATAATTGCCTGAGTGAAACTTCAAAAGAAAAAAAAGTATTGTAATCTGATATGTGGGGGAAAAAATGACTGATTTCATTCACACTTTGCTCGTACCTCGTGTAATATTTTCTGTGACGTGAAGTTTACTATATAGCAGTGAGTGGCTGTTGCTGGAAAACCATAATGAAAAGCTATAAGACCCGATTTTTCATTCGCAGGGCTACAGAAAAACGTATGCAAATGGTTAAAGATTTTAGTTTAAAGCTTTGACTTTTATCTTATCCCATAAAACGCGCTTTAAGAGTTCAAAACAGCATGCGTTATGATATCCGCCCATTTGTTGCACAACTGTCAGTTTGCCCTCAGAGTTATTTCTGCACTGTTGTTGTAATAAAGCAAATTAGGTTCTTGTACTGCTGCTCCTCCCGTTATCCCATTTGCTTCTTGCTTTACTTTTTTAATATACTTTTCTATAACACAAGCGAACCATCTACGAAGCCTCATTTATAAATCGGTTATTATTGATAATTTTATATTTCTACTGAGTATAACATTTTTATGGCGTGCTTAGAAAGGTTCCACATCAATATATGAAGATCCTGCTTCAAATTGTTTTTATAATCGGTATCAATGAGTATCAATCGCCAACAAAATTAATATCTTTGATAACAAAATATTAGCTAGGCTTTTTATTGTTTTGCTCTAACAAAAACTACCCTCGCCTTGTACTGCCGATGACATATACCCTCATGAAGAGATTAACTAAACCTTCCACTGTAATGAGTACGGCAAATACGTATACTGCGCACTCTGATCCATTTTCAATTGTAATTTCTGTGCTTGACTGCTGAAAGTAAGGGAATCACGCATACCGGGTTAGCAAGAACTTGTAATTCGTGTTTAATTCAAGAGGCTCTGGCAGTGTATAATGGCTTTCAACCAAATTGACGTCGTGCAAACATTTGCCATGGTGGCTTACTGGCTAAGTGACTGCAGCATTGCCTGATAAGCATGAGGCCATGGGTTCAATTTCCGGCTACAAGGGCCATATTCCGACAGGCGAACATGTAAAAACGCTTGTGCACTCGTATTAGGTGTACGTTATGAACCTTGGGTGCTCGAAATTGATTGCGCGAATCATACTCTGGGTCAATCATAATCATATTGTGGTTTAGGTGCTAAAACCCCTGATTTCTTAAAAGTAAGTGAAGTGAACCGCGGCAAATTTCTCACCTTGGTTCTAAATGACATCAGCTCACTGCGACCTATTGATTGTGCTTCAGGCTATTTTTGAATAGGTTAGAAAAATCTAGAAAGCTTTCCAGTACTCAACATGGTGGCCCTCGCTTAACCTTGATAATGCAGCAAAACTGTACCTGAAGGAAACATTTAGTCGTCTTCAGGGGCGTAGTGTATGTAAGCAGAACTTACTGGTACTCAAATACAACAACTGATATGTAGCTTCTGCAAACGTAGGAAATGTTATCGACTTAGTTGGGAAAAGTATACTATTGAAAAAAAAGTTATAGACGTGGAGCCAGCTTTGTCTACTATGGAGTTTTATAAAATTTCTCTATATAGAAACATGAACCGCAAGTGTACCCAAGATTTTAAGTTCGCAGAACCTATATATGTTACGTGGAAGGCTGTTCTTTACGCAAAGCTATAAAACATTGTTAGAATTATTTATTACTTTAATCAAGAGGCCTGAACACGCAAGAACTCATTGAGAAGGAAGGGAGTCATATTTCTTTCCCAGCTGCACTGGCTATTCTCTGTCACAGAGATTTACCATCCTTTAAGGAGTACCTGTGCTTTGAGCCCACAAGGCCAACAAATTGTTTGCAGGATCATATCACTTTTTAGAGTGCAGCAATCAGTTTATCCTGCAGACTCAGCGTGCAATAATTTATTTTATTATTGTCACTTTAGAATATTTCATTCGCTTTCACCACATAAACCTGTGACCGATTTCGAATGGATTAAAAATGTTACCCAATTATCTGAGTTTATGTGACGCCTTGTTTCGACTTCCTGTTTTGGTTATTTATTTTAACAACAGCGAGCTTGGTAACGTTAAAGCATAAATATTTAAGGAACATTTTAACAATGGAGCTGCCAATGATACTTGGAAAATGATACTTGATACGTGAAGGACGAAGGCGTGTGCGGTGTGCTTACTATACACGGTGAACGTTTTCAAGCTTTACGTAATTTTTAAAAATCGCCTGCGGGAGATAGCGTATTTCTTGTTGTCGAGCTGATCTATCCGTAGAGGCGGACATTGCTAGCAGATGAAATCGAAACATATACTCACCGAATTAACGACGAAGGAATAATTACCTACCTAATTAATTACTTTCGGGCACACGTTGCAATTTATGAATTGTAGCCAGTGAGCTTGCAAGACGCATCGACTGGAAAGGAATCTCCAAGATGACACAAATTTCAATATATTATTTACCAAAATGTGGGATAAAATAAATGGGCGTTCGAGTTACTTTAGTGCTTCAATGCATTAAGAGCGTTCTCATTAAAAAAATGAAGTCGCAGTTTCACCCGAAAGGCGAAACTGCTCCATGTGTTATTCATTGTCCTTTGCATGTTGCATGCAAAAGACAGACATATATATGTTCTACAACAGGCTTTTGACATGGCCGACGCAAAACATGGCTATAAGGTCTACCTCAATAGCAAAACGAAGACCTCTTCACTGCGGTAAAGGATCTGGCGGGAACGCTAAGGTTGCCATTTCCAGAAAAACAAGAAATAGAAGCAGTTCACACAGTGAGAGCACGCCAAGGAAAGACCCCTCCTATAATTCTAATGTTCACGAACAGAATTATAAATGATCTCGGGGTTAAAAAAATTGCGTCTCTAGGCGTAGAATGAATTTTGAGAAATAAAAATTTCACTCAGCGGATGAATGAACTGTTTTGCATGAATAGATAACAACTATCAATATCTATGGACCAAGAACGGTGATGTCCTAGTTCGCAAAATTGCAGGAGCTTCTGTAATTACACAGCAAGGCAGACCTGGGAAAGGTTAGATGAAGACCACCATGATGTCAAAAGCTTTTTTTTTCTTGGTTGAGGGCGAATAAGGGATAAGCCAAACCAATCTAGAAAGCTCTGAATGCTGTCTCTACAATGTTGATGGTTAGGAGAAACTAAATTTCTGCCGATAAGCATGTCAAGGACAAGGTATATTGATGCCTACACATAAAGAACTATGTGTCGGAGAGCGTGGACTACAAAATTAATTCACCTGAATCAGTTGTAGTAACAGTAGATGCTAAGCCAGAAAACTGCTTTATACGGATACCCTGGAAACAAGCTGACTGGTTTTGAGAACTAGATAACCGGCTCATGACTGTGCAGAACAAAAATCCCATCTTATTCCACAATTTTCTAATATTTTATTTCGAAATTAATTCACAGATAGAAAAAAAGTTGCAGTGGCTTAGCTCGGCTATGCCAGGATATACGTAGCGTTAGCAAAGGTTCAGCTGATTATTCTTAGCTTTCCTGGTTGTCTCCTACGCTCATCCGCTAATTGCCAGGCAACTACTTCGGGATCCGATGAGTCAAGCTTCTCCGTTCTTCTGCGCTGTTGAGCAGCATTTGCGCTCTCCTTCTCCGTGGCTATACCACACTGGCAAACGCCAGTCAGAAGCGCAGCGGCTCCAGCGCAGTGTCAAACGGCGACTCCACAGCGAGCGCGCGCCGGCGCCAGTGCGTCTACCACGGCTACGACGTCACTCCTCTGGAATGCGCAGACCGGCGGCGGTGAGTCGCGCGCGGCGGCGGCGGAGTGCGCGAGAGGTGCCGGCTCCGGTGCGCAAGCCGTGTGACATCACTGATCCTTGCGCATGCGCAGCACGGCTCTTGATGTACCGCGCGAAACGGGCTTGGCTAGGCCAGTGTAGCTAACGCTACAAAAGAAACGAAACAACACTTAGCAGGTTTTAAGCTAATGCAAGAGGTAGCAAAAAATGTGATCAATTGACAAAACAATAATATAAGATTTCAAGGGTGAATTGAGGGCTAGGTACTAATTACATTAGTTGAAGTCATTTTGGTAATTCTATAGAGGACCTCGTAAGCGATATAGAAGAGAGCACAGATCATAGAATAGAGGTTGCGTCATCACTGCACTCTTTTTTTACCGCAGATAACTGAAATGGAGCTTCAGGACATCGCAAAGGGAAAAAACAAGCAGTAAGTCAGAGGAATTCGTTAGCTTAGGTCAATATATATTTTCGCATAACTTCATTAAATCGAAGGTAATGAAACTGATGTTAATTATTCCTATAATAAATACCGGAGTCATACCAGACACACTGAAAATATCGGCAGCAATGCCCATATGTAAGAATGAAAAGAAAGATGAAACTAACAATTACAGGCTTCTCTCAATAATGGCAATCATTCCGCATATTTTGGAAAAATGCTTCACTATAAAGCGATGACAAATTCTGCTGAAGAAATTTCTTGCGATCAAAAGCCAGTATGGATTCCGAGAAGGCTACAGCATGAGAGCGTTATTGGGTACTTTAGCGACTAAATACACAACAGAATTGACCAACACGAAAGAGCACTAACGCTGTTTCTTTATTTGACGCGAGCATTTGCACTGCAAATTGAATTGGAACGTTAGGATTTAGAGGACTATTCGCAGCATTACTTGGAAGATACTTTAGGAACGGTTAACAAACAGAGAAAACGTAAAGCAAGTAGAGCTAGCCAACTTTAATGAAATTTGGCTTCCCCCAAGGTTCAACCTTGGGACTGCTTCTGTTTAGTTTATACATGAATGACTTCGCCAACACAAATTCAAAACCTGAAGTATAAAACGTTACGTATGACAACGAATTGGCAAAAACGATTTCTAGTTATGATGAAGTAGTCAATGACCTTCAGAGCGACATTGATAAAGTGTTGTGGTGGTTTCCTGAAAATTACGTAGTGATCAGCAGGCCCAAAACAAAACTTGTGTGTTTCTGTAATGCATAATAAAAAATAAATTTAGCTTGTTAAATTTTTAATGGTATACCTGTACAAATGTGCAATTTATGATATAAGATAGTGTTTTGGTACAATCATTGGAAGAAGTTTATCAAAACGCATCAAAGCGGATGGTGTTCTTCAAGAGGAGTTATCGCATCGGCTAATAACACCAAACCGATAATATTCATTTATTATAAAAAAGTTCGTAGAAGTCTGTAGTTGCTCATAACTCATTCCATGGATTTTATAAGTCACACCTTTTATGCTGCGAGAACATTTTCATTCCCGCTCTTCTCAGGGCCTTCGTGAACTTTTGAGTAACCGCCTAAAGCGTGTAAAGTTCTTTTTTTTGGAAAAAATACTGCGCGGCATTCTTATAATTATATATGCGCACATAAATACGGACTAGTATTTATTCAAACAGCAAAAATAAACAATTTATATGTGGACCTTCTCTTCCCGATAAGGCAAAAGATTAAAGAAAAATGAGTGCTGTTTAGCACGCTTGACTTGAACTAACAAAACGAAGTTCCCTGGTGCGTCATCGGTAGATTCTATTTATCTTCAAAGAAATGAGAAAACAAGGGCTGCTTTTGTGGAACATTGATAACGAACGCATTCACACTGAGGAAGCTAAATTTTACTACAGTGGTGTGCGCTCCGACGCACATGCATGCTTATCAGGGCCAATAAATTTTGCATTGAGAACCATTCGAGCTCAAAAGAGAGAGCGTGCGCTGTCATTGACGCACCGATAAACCTTGAATTACTGAGGCCTTTTCTTTTTCCGATATTCTTAAATATGACCTGGGGAGCAGTAACTCTTACAACCTGACAGAACCAGGCGCAGTGAATTTAAATCAGAAAAATGAACGCGTAATCAGAAAAATGAACGAATATCACTTGTTCACAGACAAAAAAAAAAAAAAACACGCTCACATTTCCCTTGCATTTCCTGCTATGGTATCCTAAAGCTTATGGCGTTGTGCTGGTCCGCTCGATGTCGTGGATTCGATCCCGGCTAGTGGCTGTCGAATTTCGATGGGGCCTTCATGCAAAAACACTCGTGTACTTGCATTAAGCGCAACCTAAGGAACCCCAGGTGGTAAAAATTATTCCAGAACCCCACTATGCGTGCCTGAAACTCCGATCGTGGTTCTGACACACGTCAAACTCTGAAATTTTTTCTCTAGTATTTATGTTCAAGACGGAGGTGGTTTGCTAGCCCCTAGTGTACTTGTCGCATGTTGCGTCGCGCAATGGATTCGGAAAGATATCCATGCATACTAGCGAGTTCGAACTCGTGGTAATATTGGTTTACTTCACATTTTCGCCTTTTTCGTATGTAGCAGCCGGTAAAACATACTGTCGCAGCTCTTCTATACACGTTTAAATATGCCCCCACTTCCATGACGCTGTGCCTGGGAGTGTCTAGGGCTGAGTACAGAGGCTCGACATACCGGCATTTAGAGCAAAGACTAAGAACAAAAACGAGACTAGGGATAACATAAATACTGCCAGAGGAAAACTATGATAGAGTGAGGGGGTTGGATGAAAAATGAAACGGAATGGAGCTAGAGATGTGATTTTCCCGCTTTTGAGTAGAGTAAATAGAGTGTGGGGGATATGGATGAATATGTACAGTTCCCCCGAAGAACTACTACGTGAATTTCATGTCAGTTTCTTCCTAGCGAAGTTTGTACATGCTCCTGAATGAACCGGAAAACCAACGACCGGAGATACCCTTACACCTGAGAAGAAGTGGAAGGGACAAGCACTGGCGGCTTCTGCGTTTCTGTGCGAAATGGAAGACTCCTTGAGAAAGACGTTTGTCAAGCTGATTATTGGGTTTGCCTGTTGCCTGAATATAGCGGCCTTCTGCCTGGCATTTTGACGACGAGAAGATTTGACTCAAACTGATCACGCACTAAAATCGGTGTGCTATTTTCATCCAAACACGCCGCAAATCCACTTCTTCTGCAAAACTCCCAGCACCCTATATATTTACGCCATCACGATATTTCAAGGACTTTCAGCTGCACAGTTCCAAAGGTCACAACGTGCGCAAAACGGCACTCGCGGTGTGCTACTGTCGTTATTTTAGGGGCGAAGCACCTTAGGGCTGAGCATTGTCCCTCGTAGTCCGTAGCTATGGTTGGCATGGAAACCGCTATGTATGTATGTATACGCATATATGCATATATACATATGTATAAGTGTAGTGTATGTACGACAAGCTCCGGTTTCCGGAAGCCAGAAACGAAAGCCGACTTCCGCTTCCGTGTCCAATTCCGGTTCCGTTTCCGGTTCCGCTTCCGGTTCCCGAAGCCAGCTTCCGGCTTCTGGAGAACGCTTCCGGCGTTTCTCTCTCTCGTCCGTAGCTAGGCGCGCTGCGGTGCACAAGGGCGTTCGTTCCCGACGCGCGCTCTCTTTCTCGTCCGTAGCTAGGGGCGCTGCATTGCACAAGGGCGTTCGTTCCCGACGCACGCTCACTTTCTCGCTCGTTCCTGACGTGCGCGCTCTTTCTCTCTCGTCCGTAGCTGTGGTTTACCCGAATGATCCCCCGGGGCTTCGCCCACTCGTCATCATTCACTTCGTGGATATGCGGTGATTTTTTTCGGTTCTCATTGCACGTAACGGCTGATTGTCTTGCCAGTACCAGCGCACCCATCGATTTTGGAGTTCAATTGTGGACAACACGAAGAAATACAACATGAACTCCACATAGAACACGAAGACATAAAAAGGCCCACGGTACAAAGCGAGCAACATATGAGAGCAACAAACAGCATCCAGAACCAACGCGTGAAAGCACAAGCTCGTTCTCTGAAACAAACGCGGTTAAATGATGCACAAGAAACACTGATCAGTACCGGTTGCTTAACTATGAAACAAAAAAAAGCATACGCCCATCTCAGCACACTTATCTTACAATGCAAGCTACTCTTTCCTATTGCCTGTCTTCACAGTCATGCTATTTACATTCCTAGGTCGAGTAGAACCAACTTGTCCAGCATCGCAAATTTGTGGCATTTTGATAGATATTCCCTACCTTCAGTCAGTTATGTATACAGCCGCCTCATACGCGGAATCCTAAATGTAACGGTTCCTGGTTATATTTTTCTCATCTCTTTTCGTTGTGACAGTGCTAAATCTCTATATGACTGGTGCACTACCTAATAAAGTATTCGCTCTCAAATAAGCTTAGCTTTCTCATTTCCACTGAATTTTTCAAATAGATGGTTACTTTCTCATTACTCTTTTACCCATGAATGTCTTAAATTCCACATATATTCATATCGGAGATTATGAGATATATACTTACCATGACACCGTATATCTTGCATATCGCTAAAATATAACGTTAGCAGGCGAATGTCCCAGATATAAAGGAGCGCACACAATATCATTTATTGTGCAAATTCGCGCAGAGCAACCGGAATGCAAGCGATAATTTTTCAAGGGATTACCTTGAGGCAGAAAGGCGCAGTATGTACAGTCAACCACAATAGTTTGCGGACCACGCGAGCGCGTGGCCAAGAGCCACTTCGCGACACTTCCGCTACGTCACCAGCGATCGACAGCAGCGCTACGTTGAAGACGCATCCCTCCTTAAATCTATGGCCTGTCTATTTTCGCACTGTGCGCAAATATTTTCTACCTATCTCTTTCAACGTGACGCGCTCTTTGTTAGCCAGGGCTACTTGCTTATATTTTGAGAGCAGAATATCAGTACAAGTAATCAGACAGCGTATTCTTCGGCTGTTATCAGTTCTATTTTCGCGTAGCCACGCTGTTTTTTTTTTCGTGAATGCGTGAGTGAGCGGTGAGGCAGCCATGGGACACAGATGCTTAGTCAGTAGGCAGAATTTTTCCGTTCCTCCCCCATCGCTAAGTGACAGTAGCGGCCGGGATTTGATCGCCTGCGCCCAGGTTTTGCTGCGCAAAGCCCGAACCACCGCACTGCTATAGTGGTTACATTTAGAAAAATAAGAAATAATTGGGTGCGATGACTCTTTTTATAACCCTTTGCGACACGGCGTCCTCGTTTGGGGACTCGAACTTCGGAGGCGCGTCCCACGCCACGTGTTTCTTCAAATGACCTAAAACTACGTGTGCACATTCGTGTCCGCTTCCTGATGGGACAACTAGCGGTCAGTTAACTTCATTGTCCTGAGTATTGCTGCAGATGATCACTTTGCTGGAGACACTACCATGTTAGACAATCGTTCGACGTGCCGCGTTCCAAGACCAACGTCAAGAGTATTTTTTTTCTCCGGTCGACACGAATACAACCGAAAAAGCAAGTGTGCATGCGTTTCGGGCCTAATATTTGATTCTTTTTATGCAAGCATTGAAGCTGACGGATTGCAGAATAATTAGATAATGAGTTATACGGTAATTATTTTTTTTACTGAAACTCGCACAAAACAGCACATTGCTTCGTCTTCTTTCTTGGACTGTAATAGTGAGCGTCTTGAAATGATGCCATGCGCATTTGACGCATTTGCAGACAGTGCATCATAATTCGTGTCTGAAGGGGATGAATTTATTCACAAGACATTTACAGAAGTGTCATGAAACATAGGTCTCTCAATGATCTAGTAGGAAGTGAAATGTCCGCCGTTTTCTAGCACCTTATTGATGCGTGTGGGCATCGACTCGTACAAAGATTCAGTAATCTCCGGTCGACCGCGCAGGCTTTCCCATTCTTGTGCGATCGCTTGCCACAGCGTATCGGCCGTGCGGCCGCGGTTGGCTCGTGTGGACAGCCGTTTCTTTAACATGCCCCAGACATTTTCTATGGGATTCAAGTCGGCGCCACATGGAGGCCACTCAAGCTGGCAAACAGCATGTTCTTCTAGCAATGACTGGACGATACGTGCTTTATGGATCGGGCTGCGGTCGTGTTGAAAAAAATAGCAGCCGTCGCTGAAGGGACCGTCCAGCGAATACGGAACGAGGTGTCTAGTGATGACGTCGCAGTACCGTGACGCAGTGAAGGGCCCTTCCAGACGCACAAGGGGACCAAGGCCATCTTTGCTGATTGCTCCCCACACGCTCACGGAACACCGTCCACTGGATAGAACACTCTGTGTGTAAATAGGCAGATATCTGCAAGAAATAGCATACAATTGGGTTCCAGCGGCGCGTCTAAAAATGTTGTGATTCCTCTTGCGTATGAACTTTATAATGCTGTTATAGAGTTGCAATAGAAAACGTGCAAACATCATTAGATAGTACTGAAAGACCCACTGGCAGCTTTTAATTAGCTTCAGAGTAAGTAGTACTATGAAACAATCGTTAATGTTTTCAACATAATACCACTACAGAAAAATCTCGTAATGTCCAAAAGCTCATTTTACGTGAAACATGTTGTGATGCAGAATTAGCTTCGTGAATTAACTGCCAATACACTGTAAACACACCTGCAGTTTAGTGGACGCCAAACCCGCTTCCGTTGGTCCCAGCGCGTGGAAAAAGTTGACTCGTCGCTAAAGATGACATCGCCCCATTTCTCTGTTGTCCAATCTTTCATTGCTGTAGCGAACATGAGTCGTTCTTGTAGCTGGCTGTCTGAGAGCCAGGGCTTCTGTGCTGCTACGAAAGACTGCAGGCCAAGCTCACTCAGCCTTCTTCTTACAGTCTCAGACGATACCGTGAGCGAGAGCGCTTCTCGGATATCCTCTGCACTTTGAAAAGGATCAGCCACGATGGCGGCCGTAATCAGGCGGTCCTCTTCCTCAGTCGTGGCCCTTGGACGCCCACTGCGCTCCATATCTGTGAATCTGTCATCGTCGCGGAAAGCTTGAATAATCCTATTCACGGCAGTCCGGCTCCTGTTGGTTCGGCGGCAGATTTCGCGCTGAGGTATTCCCTCTATAAATAAACGCACAATGTGCCTTCTTTCGTCAAGTGGAACACGCAGCGGCATCTTTCCAAATAGGCAATCACCACGTGGCCTGAAGCAAGTCTACTACGTTTTCAGCGACTGATGTGAATATGCGCCTATGTGTGAAAGAAAATTTTCTATGCATCCGCTTTTTCTTTATTTTTGATGACAGTGAAACACCTCCCTACCCTTTCTCTCAAGACGCAGAAGCAGCAACACTCATTGGACCAAGATGCTGCCAACCAAAGTGCGCCAGTAAACGTCGCGTAAAAAAATCGTCGCAGCGCTTCGTGAAACTTATCTACCCACTGGCACACCAGTCGACAAAGGTTGCAGTGATTGCTCCGATACTGCTATCAAGCCAGATATGTGGCGGTCTTATTGCAGACAGCGCTCTGCGTCAACACAACGAACTAACAATGTCATGCACGGGAATAAAAAAATTAACAGGCAGGCGAGTACCAAGAGGGCTCATATCCGGGAGAGCGCCCCTGTCGCCGCTAGGTGGCGTACCGCTAGGTGGCGCGGATAGGCAGTCTGGCACGCGCTCGCGTGGTCCGCAAACTTTTGTGGTTGACTGTACATCCCGATTTCTGTCAGAATATCCCAAGAGAATACAAAGCTGTACTTCGTTAACACTTTCCTTGATAGCCAGGATAAACTTTAAAATGGAATCTTTTTCTTCTAGTTCTGGTAGATTATCGAAATACGAAGGGCATGAATATATCGAAAGAAAGAAAATTCGGCAGAGACACTTAAGACTGCTTACGTGTGGGGATGCGAAGTCATTCCATTCGTAAGCAGTTCTTTTATAGTCCCTTTGGTGGAATGTATTTTTCCGCGCGTTTCTTGCCAGCCCAAGCACTCGTCTGCGTTCTAAATGCGCCTCGGTATTGCCGAATCAGAACGCGCCAAGCGTCTCCACGCATTCGCTTGCCCGAGAGGAGTTCATAACTGGAAGGGCCGCTCAGTGGCGTTGAATCTGCGACGTGACGTCTGCAGTCACGCACGCACTATACTGTGTCTCAAGAGTTCCTTGCAGCACTGTAGAAGCTAAACGAATTCTTATCCAATAGGACGGCCGAATGTCCCTCAAGAAAAGCTCATTCGCACCATGTCGTCTGCTCATCGTCTGCTTGCCATACTGTCGGTACATGGTTGGTGGGCTGACGCAAAAATGTTTTGATGACATAACCATAAGCCTCGTTTACGTGCATGCGACCGCAGGGCTTCGCTTCACTTGTACGCTTTCTCTGCAGTTATCTTACAGCCTCGTTAGCAAGTAGTAAGCTCGAAAGTCATCATAAATGCTCCCCTGCGGCACCGCGTCTGTTCGGCGTCTACATATCTTTTTCTCGCTACCGTCATCACATACCATGCTAGAGCGGGGTAGTAAATTAATGATGCAGTGAACAATTTGGCCTTCATAGCGTTCCGCATCGTCAACGCATCACCGGTGCTAATGGTGTGCCGCTATCTGCTAACTAGAAATCACACCAGTTTTACGGCTCGGCGCCATGTCTCTATGTCCTAGCAGCGTGAAAACAAATAGCACATCTCAAAAAATTGACAGCCACTTTAACATACGTCAAAGCAGTTAAGGCGAAAGTCTGCTATGTTAATTAACTTTACCTATGTTACTAAGACTCTATGTTAATTAACTTTGGCGTTTTGGCATTATGAGCGGCATTGGAGCCAGCTGTGAAAGAAGAAGAACGCCAGAGCAGTGGCACAAGCGCGAGGGGCAGCATGGGAACACTGGCATGATGAGCGGCATCGGAGCCAGATGTGGAAGAAGACGACGACGAACGGATGAGCACTGGCACGAGTGCGTCTTTGCGCGAGGCGAGCTCGCATTACTTTCACTACCACACGCCGCGTTTTCAAACACACCGCCTGATGAGGCATTTAAGACCTTCGCTTTAGCCTTAGTAATTACGGTAAAACTTACCTAATGCTTTGACCTCAGCTTGACATGAGATGAGACGGCCACTTCTTTCTTGCTGACAGGGCAGAGAGCCACTAACAAGCGCAAATTTGGATCGAAGCGGGTGGTCGGCGCTGTATGGGGCGCTGCCATATTATTATAGGCGATCACGGTTAGGGTTGATATTACGGTTACCGGCGTAACTGCCACAGTAATTCTCGGTATAGCACGTAAATACCCAATGGGCATAACATGTCAAGTATCGCTGGACCGTATCATGTAGCGAGCAATAACAAAAACTCTCTAGAGCAGCCAATAATCAGCCAGATACGCCCGCAACTAATATCGTGTGACAAGGATGTTGCCTGTGTACGCGTCCTACCTTTGGAAGTGCTGCAAGCTATTTGTGAGATGGAATATAGACACACCCTTAGTCAACGAGAGCCGTGCAGCCGCCATGGCGTCGTGGAAGCGTGCTCGTCTCGCAAATCGGAGGCCCGAGTTTGATTCCCAGCCAGACCAAAATTTTCCAAATTTTCTGTTCAAAGCCACTGATTTACTTTCGTTACAGGAACCTGCCTGAGAAATGTGACGTCGATTTGGGCATTTTTGACGTCTTTTTACTCTTCGCGCCGTCGGCCATTTTTGTTACGATCGCTCGGTGGCGTCGCTGACGACGGCGGATTTTCGCCTAATGGGGCAAATAATGCTGTCGCATTAATAAACACGCGTCGTTCGGAATAAATCTTATGGCCCTGAGTATATAATTAAGAAATGCCTTGATTGTTTATATTAAAAAAATGCAATTCCGTGGCCGTTAGAACGGATTACCCCACGTCACACAAACTGACTGTACTGCGTTATATTGCCGCGCGCTACACCAACAAAAGACCAAGGTGCTAGTTGTTGTTGTTGTTGCCTCAAAACATGGCTCGTACCCAGGAGGGGGATTGGCCACACTGGATAAAATAAAACATACACCTAACAACGAACAAAGGGGTAAAGGTTAATAATCAAAATTAAGATTTTGGCAACTCCTTAACACAGATTTTAAGATGTCCTATACATAAACTAACTAAATAAAAAATTAAGCGAAAACTAACTATAAAAATAAACATAAGATAACATGTCCCTCGGTCGGTACCCTAGCAGCGTAACCTTCCGGATGCTTCAATAAGTTTGTGTACAGTAGTGATCATCGATCCCTGACTTGTGCCTAATTGACAGACCCCAAAAGACAAAATGTTTGGCGTTGTAAGTGCCAAACCCAGATTACTGGTTGGAAATAACAGAAACATTCTACGGAGGGGGGAGAAGCGGTGAAGAAAGAAAGAAATGGTCAGAAGTCTCCAGTTGATTACAAAACGAGCAGAGGTGCTAGCGATGATGATGATGATGATGATGATGATGATGATGATGATGATGATGATGATCCTTTATCGTGGCTCGCACCCACTAAGGGGGATAGGCCAAGAATCGGGCGGAAGTAGGTAGCTAAAAAATTAGCGAGCTAGGCCGTCCTCGTCTTCTTCTGGGAGCAAGTAGCACAAGCGCGTGGCAATATCCCGGTGTCAGCCTTTTGCATGAAAACCATCCAACGCTTCGAAAACAATATTCATAATATCAAATAATCGCGGTAGCTGAAGTCACATGAAACACGCCCTTGCCGGCTCTACGCAGTGCCCGAAGCTTGGCAAACACGTAATCTACTTTCCATCAATGCAAACGCGCAGACAATCGTGGACGTCTCAAATGAACCTCTCGTGACTAGCGATGCACTCTAATCTAGCGTAAATGCAACAAAATGCACTGCAATCCAAATACAACGAAGTAACGACGGGACAGGAAAAAGAAATATGAAGAACATCATTTCCTGCCCTGTCATTACTTCATATCGTTTCTCGTCCTTTTGCATCACATCTGTCAAACCCTATTCGCCCTTGTTGGTAGAGCTCGGTATTTGTAGTGTGAAGGAGAACAGATCAAACGATTGATTGATAAAGCATCTCTTACTCGTAATCTGAAAGTGCAGTGCAGTGTAGTGTTGGAAGTTGACCTCCACGGGCTTTATTTCTTTTAAATCCTGCTTGACGAATAATCAGAGGAGGAAAGAGTGTGGCGGCGGCGCATGTGCACGTGGCCTGAGCTTCTATGGTTATAACGTGACGCGTGTCGGAGGTGACGGCGTGGCTGCAGCAGTGGTTGCGGCAGATGCATGGGAGGTGCGGTGACCGCGGCGGCGTTTGTGTCGGTGTAGTGTGGTGCCCTATGAAAAAAAATGTATGAGTTCATAATGCATGCAGCCCAGGTATGCAGCCTAAACAGATTCGCTGCTAATCCGTCCCCATATGAATGTTGCGGCCCCAGAAATTTTTCATTACAAGTTCTGTAAATTATGCTTGGCTGGTTACTTCAAACATAACGTGGGGAAAAACACTGGAGGATTCACGCACACTTAATACACTTTTTTATAAACATGCACAGTTTCTGCGTTGCCTGACTTACAATTTTACACAAGATTGCTTTGAATAAAGATATCTTACAACGTTTAATGCTTGCGATACTGTGCCTTCCCTTTGAAGTTGGATTATAAGAATCGGTAGTATTTATAATTTGATTGTAGCTTTTTCGTTCTCGAGTATTTTTTTTTGACCGAATACTGCGCAGAGGGGTCGCATTTATTGCGGTTGATATAGTTCCAGCGTGTAGAAGTGTCGTGATCCACCCTTATAGCGTCTAATCTGTTAGACTGAATATCTACAATATTTTTATGACTTTTTATATATATTGCAAGATATATGCGTACTCCCAAGATCACCATGACGACTCTTGACAAATATTTCCTTAAGAGAAAAAAACTATTATTTTCTGACTGCTTTTATTCTGGCGAAACACTGACGCAAAAATCTAGGCTTTAATGCTTCCACTAAACATGGTCGTATGTGGCTATATATATATGATACATGATTATCTTGGTAGGGAAAAAGTGTTGTGGTAAGCATAGCAATAAACTAAACTCTGCGTACTTAGGGAGAATTCATTGTGGACAAGCGCTGTAAATGAAAATACGAAATGACAACTTATCTAAGCACGCTGGTATGCTGTCGGAATTTCTCCTTGCCGGAGGCTATATCACAGGAGATCAGATTGGCAGAATAGCAAATATGCACTTCATGGGAAAAAGGCTTTTTGTACCTTGCACTTTCTCTCTTTCTTTGTTGTTTTCTCCTCGAATTCTGAATCTCTTGGTTTTCGGAGGGATCTTGGCAAAGCCTTAAAGCTCATATTTTATTTTCCTATGTCTTCACGAAAGGAGATGTCAGCAAAACTATGCTGCATGATTACCTTCTTGAGATCGGATAACAGAAAACTTATTTCTTAAACTCCAACTTCCCTCTCACTGACCGATCTTTCTTTATGATGTTTAGGAGCACTCGTTTGAATTCCGGCTAACAAATACTGCTGTGCTTGTCGTTTTCGTAATGTTTGATTACTCGAGGCTATATATTTCCTCCAAATAATTAGTACACAAGTTGAGCTTCGTTTACTTACATTTCAAGACGTTTTCCTCTCTGATATGCTTCCATACCAGTGCATACTCATGCATTAGGTTAAACAAGGCAGACGTAGTCAATCAAGAAATTGGTTTGCGCTACGTAGAGAAGCCGCATATAATTTTTTGGAGATGTCGGCGTGTTTGTTACAATAGCCTTTCCAGAAGCCCATTTGTGCTACCCACTGTTTAATGGCGATTTAGACAATATATACAAAAATACCAACAATATTGTGACGCATACGCGCTTTTGCTTTAAGACAGTGAGTCTGGTTCACCGACTTATCACTGTTATCAAATTATTGCTCGGGTAATGGCGCCGATTCTATTGCGAAAGGCTCTTCTCTGATGATATTTGGCGCGCAACGGTGTCAGTGGTTTGCATTCATCAATGTACGCGGGCACCAGTGATTACCCTGGAATGTACGGAAGTTCCTTTGTGATGACCGACGACTACGTTCGCCGCCATCGTAGTGATTTTATTCTTAATTGCATTTATAGCCGTAAGTTCTCCAAATGAAGAAGCTGATTTTTTAACTCGTTTTAGAAGTACTTGTTCTTGATTGTCACTGCAATGTCATGATGCCCTTTGCATGCCATATCCTCCAGTGGTACTTGCCACATGCATCTGTAGTAGTGGGCTATCAAGATGTCGAGGCTGAAGCATCTGAAGCTATTTAAGTGTGCGCTCGCCTCTGTAGCTGTCGAAGAACTAAAATAGAATGAAATACAAATGTGCTCGTACTGACACTCGCACCTCGCAGAGGCCCTCCATGAGCTGTATTGTATGCCCATTGGAAGTGTCGATGCCTTTTCTCTCAAACTGTATGCGAAATCTCATACTTGTAATATCATGGCAACTAAGCACAGTGTAGCAACGTGCGGGGACAATGTGGTTCAGTTGATGTAACGTCGCATCGTATCATGTTTTTCATAAATTGAAAAGTAAAATAATCTGCTTAACGGAACGAAAGTGTATGCGAACGAACCGGTTAGTGACATGGAAGCTCGCTTTTAACGGTTATGGCGGCCAAGCAAGAGCGCAGGTTCATGAAAAATGTACGATATCTTGTACTCGTAGACATAGATACTAATGTTGGCCCCCTTCCTGAACTTACTGTTTCACCTATATGAGCGCGTCCGCAGAGTCCGTAAGGTAATTTAGGCTTTATGCCTATATGAGGAAGCTTTCCTCTGTCAGACTTGTTTGACGCTTCTAAGACGTTCTGAGTTGTCCTTCACGAAGTTTATTCACGGGTTTCCTCGTAAAGTTGTATATGCATCGTTGGCACAGTAATTAATAAAAAATCAAGAACAAAAGAAGGCAAATATGCCGTTGCACTACATATTACGTCAACCACTTATGAAAAAAGAGTCTGCACTCTTAAGCATGTGCCAAAGTTCGTGCATTCCTAAAACAGTGTGGCTGTTGGATCGGCAACTAAGCCAATCCGCTGAGTCTCCATTCGTATTGTAAGGTAAAATATCTATAGCGGGCTCCCTGATAGTCCACATTTCGCATTGGTTTACTAGAAAATTGCGACAAACTCTTGCGCTAAAGCAATTGCCCCGATAATTTGGAACCATCGCCTTAAAATTAAGTTGACGCATAGAGTACACTGCGTGACCTTGCTTGTGGAAGCATCCTGGTATAAATTTATAGTAGCTCGGTGAAAATTTGGGAATCACATTTACCCACTTACTATTGCACGAAATGAGAAAAGAATGGCGGTGTTTGATGCATCGGTCTTGGCGGAGGCCTGAAATAAGTAAAGCTAACGTTTGGGCGATCTTCCTGTGGTGACCCATTCAGATGATATAGTACAGGTAAGGCAAGACCAATAACGCGATAGGAGAGATGGAGTTGTGCTGCTGAGCTTGACGTCTCGGGTTTAATCCCAGCCTTGGCGGGCATTTTTCGATTGAGCAGAAATGCGTATGCCATCGTGCACTTTGACTTAAATGTGCGGTAAAGAATCCCAGGTGGTCAAAATTATTCCAGAGTCCTCCACTACGGCGTGCATCATAAGCAGACCGTGGTTTTGTAACGCTAAAACCCAAATTTTTCTTATACAAGTATCAAATTTTACATATTTTGTTATTGCGTCGTACAATATATCCCGACAATGCATTAGGTTAAGCACGTTTTTTTTTCTAAAGCTACATAAATATAGGCGCCGGTCATCTAAGGTAAATGTGAAATGGAAGCTCTGTTCATAATAAAAGCAACCTCTATGCTCGTGATCCGTAGTATTGCATGATAATCTTCGTGCCGGCTGGCGTGAACACTTCCTAGCAATCTCGGCGGATATCACGATACTTGGAAACTCACATATTTAGGCCGTACCCGGATAATCGGGGATGATAATATCCAGCATTATCCACCAAATGTCACTGTGTGATGCCTACACAATCGGGACGATTGCAAATCCAGAGTTCTCTGTCGTTAACCCCTGCCTATCAAATGTTTCCAACTCACATTGTGGCTCCGCAAACTGAGCATATTACAATGCACAAAATCCTAGATTGCGTTTGCGAATGAAGACGCTTGGCTAACGTCATACGTTTCTACTTCGGAAACGCATTTAAGGTGGATTTCCTTTAAGAAAAGCTTACTCCGAGATTTCGCTCACTTTATATTTTTCATATATTCTTTTGTGGTTCCCATTGTTCTAGTAGGAGTATTTGAACTATTTACAAGATATAGGTTTCACCTGGAGGCAACTCCATGTGAATAGGCTTCGTGCCTGCCTGTGTCTTCTTAGAAGTGTAATCGCATAAGCACTTGATAAGTACAGGACGACACGATGCGACGTTGTGAATATATGTGCTTGCAGCTTTAGTACAAAATAAGCACTTTTGCGTTCAATGATATAAATAGGCAATATTTGGACAAAGTGAACAATGACTTCAATTCAAAGAACAAGTGTTACCTTCATCTGTCCCACAGCTAGTTGTTTTCTTCAGGAATATGAGCCAGGATGTATATATTGAAAATCTGGAAAGCACAGTGCCTTTGCAACTGCTGTTGAACGCGAAGCGTTGAAACGCTACCGGCGACGGTGGAGGCCTTTTGCAACCGCTGTGAGAGTACGCCACGCCACCTAACGTCTCTTACTCTAACCAAACCTAACCCAACCTATGGTGGGCGACACGCAAAGGCAATAATGCACAGGACGTGACACCACAGCGTCGCCGGGCAGCGTCTCAGCCAATCGCGTTCAAGGCGCGGTGCCTTCTAGATTTTCAATATACGCAGCCGGGATGAACAGGTGTCGGGCGATACAATTTTGTTTTATCGTTATTGATATCATACTTGTTTCTTGGCGTCACTCGTGACGTCTTCGTGTAATATATGTCAGGAATAACACGGGCGCCCGCAACGAACACCGTCATGCCTTGAAGCGAGCGGCTCAAAACAGTGTCCCTCGCGGTGGCAGAGAAATTTATTGCGCAGCCTGTCACTTTCGATTAAGGCAAAAGCACGTACCCGTGTGTCCTACAGGTTGTCACATCAGTGATACCTCGATACTTTTTTTTTTCTTTCAAGCAGCGCAGGGAGCAGCATTCGTACGTCAGCACCGGTCCTTGCTGTATATACGCCGCGTATGTCCTTGTAACTTCTATATCGTCCAGCACACCTCGTGGGACTTCTTGTAATAATATAAACTAACGCTTGTGTCAAGAAAGAAAGACAGAGCAAAGAGCACAATATCGTCAGGCTAGAGCGCGAAGGATTTAAGCGAGGATGTGGACAGGACCGCGACAGGCGCTTGCTTCCAACTCAGGTTTTATAATAAAAAAGCATCGGTTGTAATACTATTGTCAACAAAGCGAGAGCAGGGCAATAATTAATAGAACACACTACCCAGCGCCCGCCTCGCGTGTTCCCTTAGCAGGAAGATTTAGCTCGGGCCCAACTCCGCTGCCCCCTATTCAAATACATGTAAAACGCAGCAACGCTTTTCTGAGATAACCACTGGGCCGATTTTAATGAAAATTGTTGTAATTGAGAGAGAAAGTAAAATTCTATTGAGTGTTGAAAGATGTATTTCGATTTAGAGATTGAATTTTTTTACTGTAGTTTTCGAAAATTGGTAAGGTTGAGAAAAAAGCATGAGCCATTCTCGTCTTTGAAGGTGGATATGACCAGCGAAGCTCTTTAGCACACCACAGAGAGGTGACACAGAATGGGGAGGCCGCGTATAGTCCAGTTTGCCGAGGAACAACGTGCCTACGAAGAGCGACGGCAGGAACAGAGACGAGAATGTAATCGTCGCCGAGAGTGCGCACTACACGCGGTCTCCCCGTTACGACGAGAGAAGTGAAATTCAAAACGCAGAACGGCACCTTGTCTTATACGTATACGCGCGTGACGGAGCCGCCGCCCTAGGAAGAGCGGCAGGAAACTTTAGGCACGCCAGTGGTTGGAACGCCGACAAAGACAGGGCGGAGTGAACGTAGGCATGGCCGACGCGGGTCGGCATTTGTGTTGAGATCCGATCGTAGTACCCTTGTTACCCTTGTGTTATCCTTGTAGTACCATGTTACCCTTGTTCCTGGGCCATCTTTGGGTGCCAGGTGTGACAACGGTAGTTCAAGGGTGCGTTACAGGCCCCGCAGTCCACAGGGGTATATGGCGCTTGGACTCTTTCTGCACAATCACCAGGATCGGCCCACACTTTTGCACACGCAAACAAAAAATGCACCGAAACCTGGTCATAAACAGCTTCGCTGTAAAATTGAAGCCCGAAGTTTACACATTTGTAACTCTGCACCTAGAACAGATATTGCAGTTCCGTAAACTGCATCCGTTAGAGCATCGAAATCGAAAAAATGTGAAATGTCAATTTACATATTACGTGAATTTGTTATGTTTTTACACGTGTTTTCCAAAAGTTCCACTCACAAGTGAAATTTCTATTTGAGAGCAACGTATATTCTATAAATTTTGTCCGCTTTAGATGTACTATTAGGTGCCATTACAGAATTGTGACATCATTTTTCATTACTGAGATAAAAAGTTGTAAACTTCATAGTTTCGTTTTATGAAAATTTGTGATTTCTGTCCATTTTTATTTAAAAAACTTTAGGACCTAACTCAAAAATTCGCAACTAACAGTCACTAGATTTGAACTTTTTCTTTTAAATGCAACAAACCTCAACAAAGTTGGTGCATTGGTTGCCGAGAAAAATGATTTCTCATTTCCCATGTATTTAGATAGGAGGCCCCGAGCTAAAGCATACTCTTAATCATAGTTTCGTTCTCGTGGGGTTTTCAGTAGTAAGTCGTACCAACAAGCCTGGCTAACCCTCATGTCTTAATTAAGAGTCGACGCTTGTTGCTCTGTGACTTCAATATAACGGATCATCAACTAGGGTATATAGCCAACTTGCTAAGGAAAGAGTCGAACAGTAACGAGTGAATTGGCGCGAGGTTATAAATTGACGTGCCCCGGCATGCGCCATGCGCCACCGGTAGACCACAACAGCCTCTGTGTGGTTGTGGCCGTGTTAGCCTGATGAGACGGCAAACAATGTTCTGGATGAATCAACAGAGTCATTTATCCGCGTATTCAGAAACGCACATTAACATGAAGCTCATGCTTGACTTGGTCTAGATTACGCATTTCAATTGGCCCATTCCCACCTATTTGAAAATTTGAAGGTTATATTGAAGTATTCACGGACGCATCTGTACACAGCGACGCGCAAGGCGCTTCTGCAGCTTTCTTCTGCCCTTCGACTGGCATCAGACGGGTATTTAGAATACTACATCCAACCTCATCAACAACTGCAGAACTAGCAGCGATTGATGTTGCTCTGAAATACGTACACGAAGAATTAAACGCCTTGAAGGTTGTCATTCGTACAGATTCCCGGGCTGCCCTCAGCAGACTTAGACAAGATGCCGATAGCCCATTATGGTGCAGTATCCAAGAAACTTCCGGCAAAATTACTTCCTGTGGAGTGTCCTTCATTGCCCAGTGGGTACCCTCGCACGTGGGCATCGCTGGAAATCAAAAGGCTGATCGCCTCGCTTCAAGCTGTGCCCACCATGAATGTGACTGCCCTGACATTTCGTGCACGTTTGAAAACGCCCGTCTCCTGATACGCCGACACCTCCTAAAGCAGCACGCAGACCGGCGTGTTTCAGACGGATCGTTCCCTCCCCGTGTTCGTGGTTGAGGCTTGCCCCGTCGTGCTAGAGCACTGTTATACAAGTTAAGGGTTGGGTCTGTGTTGGTGCGCGAACGCCTATACCGACAAGGACGTGTGGACAGCCCGTCGTGTACGTTTTGTGGCTCCTGTGAGACACTTGAACATCTCGTTTTAGAGTGTCCCGCATCCGTTGCGCAGCGCGCATTACTAATTAAGGAGTATAGACTTATGGGGCTGCAATGTGCGACCCTTGACGATTGCCTTTTTCCAAGGCGGAGCGCTGCAAGACGTGACCAGGTCCATCGAGCCCTGCTAAGTTTTCTGAAGGACACTGACTTGACCTCCCGTTTATAGACATTATTTGTGTTTTTGTTTTGTTCTGTCTGTTGACTCCGTCATTTCTTTATTTCCAATTTTCTTTTCTCATATTTACATTTCCTCTATTCCCTCCTCTTATAGGAGTAGGCTGGCGTTGTGCCCCTCTCGGTGGCAGTTGTCAGCTTGCTCCCTCCTTAATCCCTTTGTGTCCTTGTGTGTGCATGTGTACAAATCAAATAATAATATTAATAATAATAATAATAATTCGCATGATCTGAACTCTCCTTAGGAAACGCAATGCGCATCTTGGGCACGTTGGTGCCATGCGTCATCTGGATCAAGATAAGCATGGGCTTCAAGTTTTGGCGCATTTATAAATGTGGGGATTAGTGGCGCAACACTTCTAAAAAACGCGTTATTCACTTCCCGCGTGCAATGCTTCGAGTGATTACGCTCGTATAGGGTCATTTCTTATGTTTCTTCATTTTGTATTTCCATTTCCACCCGTTATCTGTGTTTCATTTTTTTCTGGTTCTGCTCTGTTAGGTCGCTCATCTCTGAAACGTGCAGAATAGGCGGCGTTACGCACTAAGTATACTAGCAATTTATTTGCCCTCTCTCTGCACGGTAATTGACTGTGCGTGAATCCGTCGAACGCAATGGTAATTACCTATTGATCCCTAGCAATGAATATGGGAGTGTTGAAAATGTCACTGAAGTGGTGGACGATGATTTCGAACGCCGTTTTGTCAGGTCTAAATGCCTAAAGCCTATTTCACGTGCAAGCGATTGAGCGAATGGTGCGAACAGCGGCGCGCCGCTGCGAAGGTTTTCGCGAGGCTTCGTTTCACATGCATTGCCGCCGCGCATATCGTCCTATGCGTAGGCTTTCCCGCACTAGTCCTCCGCTGGTCACGTGGCGAGTCGGGCCGTCATTGGTTGGGAGGCGCTGCCGCGCTGCCGCCGCGATGAAATCCCAACTTGCCCGAAAATGGCCGCTCCAGCCGCTAGTGCCGCCGCCGCCGCTCGAAGCAGATTTCTGCGCCGCGCCGGCAGGAATCGCGAGCGTTTCCGCTTGCACGTGAAACAGGCTTAAGAGAAAGGACCACAATGGCAAGAACTTTTTACGGGGACTATGACCGGCGCGGAGACGGTTAGAAGGATTCCCCAGAAAATACCGAAAACAACTTTATTTTACCCGCATTACAAAAGAAGGGGAGGGGGATCGAAGCCGCTCCTCTCCCCGCGACCTAGGAGACGGCCGAAATACTTTGTATCTCGGCGGCTCTCTAGGCCAGTCGGGTGGCCCAATCTTGCTCGTGGTGGTCTGAGCTGAGCGGCAGGACTGCCCTTTTCTCTTGGTCATTTATCTGGCCGCCCTCCAAGGGTTCTGCCTGGGGAAACGCCCACAAGATGTGTGGCAGGTCCGCTCTATTGTTACATATTTGGCATAATTCTGTATTATTTCCAGGATAAAACCGGCTGCGTGATTCTGGGCTCGGTTACATGTTGTTCTGGAGGAGCTACGGTGTGAGCCGCCTGGTTACCAGGAAGCGACAAGTGCGCGAGTGACTAGAGATCCACGCCACTGCCTGTTTATTGTTAATTCAGGGTAAGCCGGGGGATACCGGGCCCGTCCCAGCTGATAGTGGTCAGTAATCTCTTTAAATGCAGCCATGCGATCGCCTCTGGACACTGGCTGGGCTGGCTCACTCGCTCGGCGAGTAAATCCTCGAGCTACGGTGTGAGCCGCCTCGTTACCAGGAAGCGACAAGTGCGCGAGTGACTAGATGACATGGATCGTCCCGCGCCGTCACTGGTCACTTCATGACTTTAAAATTTTGAATGCATCCATGGAGATGCGTCCCCAGGCAACGTCGAAGACAGCGATCTTTGAGACACTGATAATGAATTTTGATGTTGCTGACGCAATTGCCAATGCTACCGCTGCCTCTTCTGCTGTTTCTGGATTGTCTGCGGTGACGGTGCCGCAGACGAGTTGCTCCCTTTCCGTGTCTACCACCACCACAGACATACCCACCTGATTCCTATATTCTGCGGCGTCCACATAGACCACACCCTCTACGGCCTTATAATTGTGCTCGATATGACGAGCCCTAGCCTGCCGGCGCTCTTTGTGATGCTCCGGGTACCTGTTTTTTTTGTATTGGGGGACACGGACATCCTTCCTTATTTGCTTAGGGATGTCTTTCTTAGCTCCCTGCTGTTATTCGTAGTGTATGTGTAGTTTGCTAAGTATGTGTCGTCCCACTGGACTTAGTGCCAGCCTGTTTTTTGAGTTATTGTGCGCGCCTCTATTAATTGGTCTAAATTGTTATGTATACCTGACTCTAACAGCTTGTCATTGGGTGTAGTCAGGGGTACGCCAATCGCTTGCTTATATGCCCTCCTAATGAGGGCTTCAAGCTTCTTCTTTTCTGTGGCTCCAAATGTTACATAAGGTGCTACATAGACGACACGGCTAATGACGAAAGCCTGCACCACGCGAACCAGGTTGGGCTCCCTCGTGGCATACCGTCTATTAGCTACTCTCTTAATCAATTTAGTGCTTGGTGTGTGTTGTTCTTTAAAGTTTTGATGGTATCCGTATTCCTTCCATCCGCATGCCCACGGAGTCCGAGTACGTTGAGTTGCTACACTATGGGTATCGGAACTCCGTTTGCTGAGTGTTAAGTTAGATTACCTCCGTTCTGTTTCTTTGTGGCAGAGTACACAAGCAGTAGGTCATACTTCTGCTGCGAGCAGCTAAGCTCTCTTAGTGACGTAGATCTCGACTGCCTTCACTGCGTGTTGTAATGTGTCCTCATTCTCCGCCTCGCTGCCATCCGTCACCAGAAGAGTGACGTCGTCGGCATAGAGACCGTGATTGAGGCCCCTGATCTTTGATTTTTTTTTTGGCAAACCGATCATTGCTACGTCAAACGTAAAAGGGGACAAGACCGAGCACTGCGGTGTACCACTACTTCCTAACTCTATACTTTCTGATCGTAGATCCCCGAGTGTGGTTAGAAGTGCGGTTCGAGAGAAAGTCCCGAATGTAGGCGTATGGCTTGTGGCCCACCCCCAAAATCCCGGAGATTCTCCAGAACCGCACTGTATTTTATGTCATCAAAGGCTTTCGTCTCAAAGTCCTGTACCCCGGCCCCTAGCTTCAAGGATCTGGTGCTTAATTTGGAGCATGATGTCCTGGGTTTAGAGGTGCGGTATGAACCCAATCATAGAGAGAGGGTACAACCCGTGGTCCTCCATGTAATTTTGGAGACGCGTAAGGAGTACGTGCTCCATCAGATTCCCGACCCACGATGTTAAAGGAATAGGCCGGACATTTCCTGATTTGGAGTTTGTTGCCGGGTTTCGGGATCATTACCACGTGTGCCACAAGCCTTCTATTTAATCTTTCTTTTTGTTCAAGCAATAAGTGGAAATACCAGGATTTCTTTCAAATGTAAGATTCCCTGCTCTTCCTTTGCAAAATCACGCGAATATTCATACAATTCCTAAGTCAGTACCAAGTGGATGGGCCTTATATTTCAGCGACCGGCCTAAGGAAACAATAATTGTGGTTGTTTTATTCTATTTCCAACACAGACAACTCCTTTCTTTATCATGTGCCATGCCATTACTTTTCTTATATAGAAAACGTGCCACCTAAGCATGTTGTAAGAAAAATAAGACTTAGTTCAATGCGATGGCCTAGAGAGATTCTTACAAAACAATTATTTTACAAACAGCCCACCGCCTATAAATTGCAGTTCTTTTCTTGGTTGCACAATGCGCCAGTTATTTTAGTCCTTTATGAGGCACATAGCACAAAGCAACATTATGTTTGTCTACATTATAAATGAAAAAAGAACAGGTGGTCAGCGTTATCTCGTTATGGGTGAAAAAAAAGTTCGCATTTGATAAGCCTGAATTTTCCATAGTCGGCTTGCAAGAAATCTCAGCTTTTAATCCTGCAATAATAAATCAGTACACCAAAAAATTTTATTAGTACTTGAAGCATAAAGCATGGCTAAATTGAGCACTTAGGGAGCGGTAGGTTTTTTTGCCAAGGCATTTCTTTAAGCAAAGAATATCGGCTGCTTCTAGGGGCGAAAGCAGCGTAGGAGGTAGAGCTCGTCCAAAAGAAAAAGCCAATAAGACAAAAAGCCAGAGTGGCGTGCACTTTCCTAAGGTTGAAGACCCTCTCGAGTTTCATGGTGGCCTTCTCTGTGCGCAAAGCAAAGAAAAAAAAAAGAAGACAGATTTCGTTGTAGTTTCAGTCTAACGACGCAAGTCGAACCGAGACTCGAGGAAGTTAGCGAGGAAACAGAAGTGAAAATAAAGCAAAACTGGGTTTGGTCGATTTTCTACGCTAGCAAACCACATCGCTGATATCACGAACCCTTACCTTCTAAGCCGTGGGTGCTGCGAGGAACAGTCTCACGCGAGGAAGGCTTGTTTCACAGTTAAGGGCAGATGTGTGGGCATTCGTGGCGAAAACTAAAAAAAGATATGAAGTTCTTGGACCATATCCAAGAAGATGGTGGACAACAGCTAATGTTTTAAATCCAAGAGAAATACTATAAGTAGGCGATGGTCTTGCATTCCGCCTTTAGCGGGATGCAGCCATCGTGACAAGGAGTTGAACCTTTGACCTCATGTGCAACAGCTAAGTGTCGTCGACCGCGGCCGAGGACCAATTGGACAGATGACAGTCGTAGGGCGTTCATATTTTTTATTATTTTATTACGTTAGTTACAAACAGTAACGTGGGACAAAAATTTGCATGTGACAGCAAATATTGCTGTTGCAATTATTATGTTAGCAATATTTTATGTAGCCATATTCAAGACATTTGGGTTCTGGTTTTAGTTTCGTTCTACTGAAAAAAGTTCCGTTCCGGTTCTACTCCAAAACAGAAAAAAAAAATATCCCTAACGGTTCATAGCGGTCTTGCTTCACATGCAAAAATTTTCTAAGCAAGGTAACGATAAACATATAGTATTCATTTCTCTCAATAAGTGCATTCTGAATTCTGAGATCACGCTCAGTGCCTTGAGTCAAGGCACTGAGCATGATCTCAGAAGCAGCACGTCATCGAGTGTATTTGCCGTAATTCGAGACCGCTGTTTCGCTAAAACGAACTTAACCGAACCCAAACGAAAGATAAAACTTCGGTAACAAAGGTTGTACCCGTACAAAACGAAATGATAAGCTCTAAGCGCGCAGACAGACAGACAATGAACTTTATTCCGGTCCTGAGGAGCGACTCCGAGACCCCCTTACGGGGGAGGAACCGCCGTGGGCCGCTCCCACGTCGCTCTGGGTTTTGCCACGATGCAGATCTGCTAGTGCACCGAGTGGAAGGCTTAGATTAGTGGAGCGCTTGACCAGCTATCCCTCGCACTATGCCTGTCTGAGATACGCGCTTATGCGGACCCCTGAGACACGCGCTAATTCTGACGTTGTCTGACGACGGTTGTTTCGGATTGCTGACTTCCCCTTGAACCGAAAACCGATAAAAAATATTTGTTTCGCTCCGAAACCAAATAATAAATAACGTTTCGGTTACGTTTTCGTTCCGCTCAGAAATGTCGTTTGTTTCGTTTTTCATTTTTGTTTTCGTTCCGTTCCGACACACTGAAAAGAAGTGCTCGATACAATTTATTTGAGTGAAAAAATTTCTTCCCGACTGATTTACACGTAGGCTCCATAATTAGAACATTGGTGAGTATGGGAATGCCGCTACATTATATTGGGAAGTGTATTACAATGGCGCACTGTAATTTGTTTTCTCAGAGCCTCGTCGCACGGAAACATTCAAGATGAGGAATGATTACAACTTAAACAAAAAGAACACGTGTATCGCCTATTTAAAAGAATTAACGGCAAATATTTCCAATCAAAAGTGGTGAAAATATGTGTTGCTTGAGGAGGAGGTAGGGAAGCGACGCAAACTTTAATGAAGCAGGAGCGTTGAAGCAAGAAGGCACGCAAGTGCATGGCAATACGAAGGGTCAGTGAAATTTGATGCAACAGGTTGCGGAAACCTCGGCGGTCGCGTTAACAAGGAAGGCAGAGAGCGCTAACGAAAGCGAGTTCTAGTGGGATTAAAAGTTTGAGTATTTTGTCGCGTAGTCTCGGAAGGTTAATGGGCCCACCGTATTTCTCTAGAGACTGCAAGACAACAAAACAATTTAATGAGAAACTTTAGCAGCGACACGTGCTTTGACTGCGTGATTCGAGTGAGGAATTTGTGATCGCGTTTCGAAAGCGAAATACGAAACACCACACACGCACGAAACAATTTTTTTTTCGCTGCAACACGGACAGCCTTCTAGCATTTGCTGAACTGCTTTGCCGTGGGTACTGAAGCGAAACCAACAGTTCTGGAGGAGAATTAAGGGAGCTGAGTATCAGTCTTTTAGCTTACTTGCATTTCGAAGCACGCGTCGGCCTTGCTTATGCACGCTTAAAGTGGTTTGTCACTTCGATACTTATTTTCTGTGCGTTGACGATGACCCTAAAACGGACTAAGATTCTTACATATTTATTTTGCCTTTGTTGACACCTAAGTAGTCGAGTGGTCTTGTTAGGACTAAAGAGAACTTGTGCGCTGTTTATCATAGTTTCCGCTAAGGAGCCGCCTAATATGTTTCAATTCATATGCCATGAGGTTTCTGACGCCCACGTGACTTAAATAAACGCAGTATCTAATAAATGTGATGCATTTCTTGGCAAACATTTGCCATTTTGACAGTATCTATCTATAATATCTATCTATATATCTATCTATATCATCTATCTATTCTATCTATCTATCTATCTATCTATCTATCTATCTATCTATCTGGCCACCTACGTCTTGGTGCTATCATGGTCGTTTCGTTAACTTCGTACGTACCAAAACTGGCATAGTATGACAAGAGTGTGTGACGATCATAAATAATAGGTCATGACATGCGTGTCATGTATGTCATAAAACAGATGCCTAAAACTACAATGAACCATCGAAAAAAAATAAACCCCGGGTGGTCAAAATATTCCGTAGTCTCGCTGTACGGTGTGCTTTATAATCATATACTGGTTTTGGCACGCAAAACCCCAGAAAAAAATATATTATTAGGGCTGAATGTAGCTTTACATGGCGGCAACTCATTCTGAAATGTACACTTTGGCTAGAGGAAACTACAAAGAGAGCTATTTTCGCAGCTAATAAACAAAGATGATGGCCGTTAGTATTCGCTGCAGCACTTTCGTTGGAAGCGTATTTAGGCAAACTTTACCGGATAAGTTTACAGACTATAGTCCCACAGGTACAACCTAATGAGTTATATGTGCTTACACTTTATACGGCTTTTTGAAGCACCCGCAACAGATTGTCAAAAAGAAACATTTGGATAAACAAATTGGTCAGCAGCACCAATGGCTTGCCAAATGGGTGCCATTTTATTGCTTAATGAGCAATGTCTTCGAATGCATAATCAGTGATACTTTTATGGTGTAGGTGAATGCATGCAATGACAGCTGACAAGTACTGTGCCGAATTGTTGACACAAGGAACATTCCTACCGGTTCATGAGCGGATGGCAGCAAGACATACATTCGTACAGTGGCGTTTCAAGAGTCCATAAAATATTTATAGTGGGTGCTGCAAGGCAGCTCAGTATGTAACAAAACTCAGGTGCGAAATGTAAGTGCACCAATTAGGTAGGTAAAAAACTGCGTGTGGTATAAGGGGTCCCAACGCACATGTTATAGTGCACTATTGAACAACTGAGTGGATATAAACACGAAAACAGCTCTATATGTCGAAGCAAGTATGCCGTCCTTGTAAACCACCTACACCAGGAACTCACACTACTGTGAGTGTTAAAATTGCCTCATATGCTGGAGGTATAGCCCTCATGAAAATGCCGCTAAGCTTATGAAATATCAAAACAAGGTATAATAAAGAGATTCCGGATAATAAATGACGTGCCACAAAAAAATAAGAAAGGAAATGCTAGCGAACGAGTGCCAACACATCTGTAGCTGGGAGTAATCACAGTCGAGAACAGGAGTTGTTTACTTCTGGGCAGTCATCTCAATTTCCTGTCACGATGCTGCTATACCGTCTGGAAGGGGCTGTCCCATTCGATGCGTCTTCATAAACAACTGCGCCATCTTGAATTCTCGCAACCACCGGCTTTCTGCGGCTTAGGGCATTCAGTTGTCGCACGGCATGTTTCAGTCGGTAGTAAGCGGCAGCTTCGCTGTCTCTGGAGGTTCCACGGTTAACACGCCAGTAAGCTCCGCACTCGCCACCATAGTCCTCGAGGTCGACGTCGTAGAAGGCCCAGCCGAATCTCTGAGTCACCAACGGATCCGCACTGTACGCCACAGATTGGATCTGCGTACGTGATTATAAATTCACGCATTTTTATCAGAGCACTTGGTAGCTGAATACACGTAAGCTTTTTTAAGATGGTGCATATAAAAGCGCGAACAATGTGAAATGTGATTTTGTAGTCAAAATTGATGTGGACGGATCTTAACGCGTGTAGATTATGCGTTCATTAAGCGGGCACTGTCTTATACGCGTAGTGTCAATAAATAAGAACCGTTGATTAACCTGGCTGTCAAAATAATTTTTGGGGGTAGATGTGCGCTTGAAATCCTATTTTGTGTCGCGCATACAGATGCGAAACTTTAATCGTTTTATTGTCGTAAATCTCATGCATTGTTTATTGACATGCGCCGATTTCCCTTAAGGAGCGTTGCTTTGTATGCTATGTTGGCCTGCTCATCATTACGTCTTTAAGCGCCCGCTATTGACTCTTTTCGTCGAGCAATTTGTTCTCGAGAAACGAGATGGCGCTTTCGGCGGCTCGCCATACGATGCCTCAGTCATTACCGCTTCTGCCCTGGTTCTGTGCGATCAGCTGTCGGAAATGCAACTGGGAATTTTTCGATCACGCACTGTGCTCATTTTATGTTGTAAAATGTGGAGCGGTGGATTAAAGACGTGTGCAGTAGTTGGCTGCTTAAATAGTGACTGGCATATTATGGAATGGACTGAGTATGTGTGACCAAGTTCACAGACCGTTGCTACATACGGACAGCCTCTGTGCCTGGCCCTTCTCGATGTACGACTTTCCTGTGGATAAAAAAATCGCTTATCCGCCAGCGTTGTATCGCTAACCTCCAGAGGAAAGACTTCAAACCCGGAACGTCGGAAAGAGTGAGTACCGCTCGTTAAACAATGACAAATGAAGTAACGACGCTTCCTGGCTTAGTAAGTTTGGCGCACATCATCTACACATATCGACCCCAAATCGCACGCAAGATTATGCACACTCTATCGCCAACGTATTAAGAATATCTGAATGGGCGCACACTTGAATCACTGCGCCATAGCAGGGGTGACAGCGACTACACCGACAGCATAAGAATGGTCGAAGCTGAATGTTTCGTGACGGTGTACAGGAGTACGCGAGGTACTAGCGATAATCTATATTTGCTCGTACAAGCTATTAAAAATTACAAGACAGCTACGTTCCAAGCCTTGTGTGCAGAAAGACTAAAGCTATTGAAACTGAGCACACCTGCGAGCGATTAGGCAGAAAACGATTTTCACTGACTGAGAAACGTGACAAACTGGTTCAAAGTGTTTGCCAAATAAAGAACGAAGAGCAATAACACACTGATCCTGATTCAATTCATAAGCGGAAAGCTTGGATAGCTTGGAATACATTTCTAGCCTCGTTTTGAACAAGCACCATATACGCTGCTCGCGCCGTTTGGAGAAAGCTTAGTGAGCTTCGAAAGCGATTTTACATGTCCTATGACGCTGTCGCCAAAGCTTCGTGTCGACCACCCAGTCGGCGTCTGCGGTATCTCCCGAAACAGAGGCTTGCTGAGCCGCCCACTTTGTCCACATCGCAGATCACTTTCAAGGTATGTACGCCGCAGCCGCCGGTAGTGGCAGGCTAACCGGGCCGGACCGCACCGGGCCTCATATACACCCATTGTAAACATGGAGGCAACGGAGGCAGCCGAGGCAAGCAATGGACACGAGTCTCCACGTGATCAAACATGGCAGCACCCACGGGATCGCCGCGAAAAGGGTCAATAATCTTCGTGAGCTGGTATGGGGGCGCTGCTGCTAAGCAAGTCCCAGCGCCATCTACAGGGCCCAACAAGCATATTCCCGTCGGAACCTGACGCGCCGGTAGAGCGGCCTTGTCCGCGCCTGATTCTGGAAGCCACTTAGCCTCGAAATGTGAAACATCGCATGTTGTTCGATTTATGGGTAATCGAAGAAATTTCACAAGATCTTAAAAAAATTGCAGTGCTGCAGTCGAGGTGGGTGACGCCGGCTACTGTTGTGCGCGTCAACTGCTTATCTTATTCTTTCTTTAACAGTGCTTAGGCGGTGAGTAATGTTGGCCTTTAGTGACTGATGCTGTGTCGTAAGTTTTGTTAGCACGACAGTTCAAGCCAATTATTTTTCGGAAGTTGGACCTTGCTTTCCCGGAGTCTAGACAGTGTGGTCGCCAACGGTGAGCACTGCGTCCTTTCGAGCACATCCGGCACTGAAATTTCACTTTATTGAAGAAAATATGGTATGATTATGATATTTTATGGCGATAGCAATTAGATGAACACTCCAGGCGAATATCTGCCGTTGTCGTCATCGTGAGGTTCCTCATAAAGTCCAAGGGCTATAGCACTGTCACCACGCGTCCTACGCTGCTATCGCCGTGTGAAAGCGTGCTAGGGGAGCCGACGCTCGCGGCTCAATCTCGCCCGCGCGTAAGGGAGGAAAGCGGGCAGGAAGTGCGCCGTTTTCGCCGCGCGTGAAGCACCCAATGTTGCCAAGCATCGGGGGGAGGGAAGGGAGGGGAGCGGCATTTTACTCGGGCTGGAAACTGCGTATATGGCGGCTGCGTGCGGTTGCGCGGTCGCGCGGCCGTATCTTGAGAGCGATCTGCGTTGGGGGCAGTCTAGGTTAATCGGCGGCTTGTCACTTTGTGCGTGCTGCGTGTTCTGGGCGCTCAGCTTGCGTTCACGCGATAGACAACAGCACGAAGATCACTTCGCTCGCAGCTGCCGCCGCGTTTGCTCACGCCAGCGTTTTGGAAACGAGTGTCAGCGGTCATCGAGTGTGATGCGTTCATGTTTGCTGTGCGCGCTAACACTATGCTTCTTAATATAGTTAGCAAACGAATGTTTACAAGTCTATACGGCCAATAAAAGTGCTATCCTTACTTCGTATGGCCCTCTGCTAGTTTGCTATCACAATGGATGTTTCGTCTTTCGGGCGAAACTACAATGTTTTTTAACACTTTCGATCTACACAGAAAACACTCGGAGTTAATGTGGAAGTTGTCAAGTTAGGAAAATATTCCACGCTTTTTGTGTGATGCCACACTTTACAAGGTGCAGCCGATCTCTCCAGTGGCAAAGGAGGGCACGTTTTTGTGAATGTTTTGAGCAATAAATTTTTTAGAGCACAGTCTACAATTGACGTTATTGCTTAATTCATGAAGGACATTCTGTAATAATAATTTGTTTATCTGCAGCAGTGCTTTCACATGTAGTGTTGTCAGGTGCAGGCGGCAAAATATTTGATCAAACAAACAGAACTAGGCCTACTAGTGTAATGAAAATAACCTTACGCTCGGCAAAAATAAAATAAAAAAAAACAGATGTACAGCAACCGTTCGCTGCATTATAAGGCTGATGCGGCGATCATTATTGGAAAGGCATATTTTTTTATGCAGTTGTCAGCTGAGCACCTTAAATTTATATCTGCTTCAAAGCAGAGAATTATCTTTCGAAAGTTCGAGCAGTGCTCCCGGCGATAGAAATAGTATACACTAACACGATAATCCGTGGTATTGCTTGTATACCGTGCCTTCGTAACATATTCCCATACCTTCGTAACAATATTATCAATCAAAGTGTTAACCGCAGTGCCAGATGATCTTCGAGTGAGTAATGCCGCAACCCAAAATCATTATAACTAAATGGAAAAGATGAGCTCACAATTTCTATTATTTTTAAAGCATAGTAACAGCATCAAAATTGTTGCTTTGCCTCACACATTGTGCAACTCAAGGCTGGCGTTCCATTCGAGACTTTTTCCGAGACTTCTCAGGTATCTATCTGATCAGTGGTGGCACCTGTTGAATGTTCCTATTGCTGGTTTTCAAAAGAACAAAGCCAAAACAACGTGGCGCGACGTATTTCAGCCTGCTGCTTGGCATAGTCCTTGCAAAAATGCTTTACCGCCGTGCACGTGCTTCAATCGAGCCCAGTGATCAGTACTGCTCCGCGCCGGCGGTTCCGCCACCTGATCTATTCAAACCTGTAGCGCACAAAGCCCATCGGACAATTGTCCTACTGAAACACTCCGTATATGCACTTCAGTAATTCAATATGTTTTCCGTACTGTTCCTGCGGAATCTACATGGAATATATTATACACCTGAAATCCATATCGATTGCGTAAGTAAATCCAACGAAGAAAAAGTTATTGGAATGGTGTACGCAACGCTTCGATAGGGTTTGGACACAACAAAATAATGGGTTATAATTTTGCACCAAGCTCGGTCACTGCTATTTGACCTTTAGGTATTCGGTGATATTACATACATTCTAAGTATGCCATAGCACAATGGACATACATGTTGCTTTAAGTTTTAGATGGGACGTCCTTGTATAAAAAGCAATTTTTCTTTCGTGTTACATAATACGAGAGAAAACGTTCATGAAATGCACGACGGGACATAATTCCGTGTGCTTACGTGTGTTACTTCCGCATATGATATAGCGGAAATGCGTCTTTTAATACGGGCGTTGTCAGCGTATTGTGTCCGTCAAGCAATTCATTGGCCAGCTGCCTGATCCTATGCTCACGTACAACGTGACAGCTGGAGTTTAAAAGAACTTTCCACGTCCGCAACCTTGGCCTTGTGCAGCGTTAATTGGCTAACAGTCGTAGGGCTAATCATGTACTCAAACACACACGAAAGGGGCCGGAGGAATGGCGTCGTGGTAAGCGAATAGTTAACGCACCGCAGGCCTAACGCGGGGATGTGGGTGGGTGCCCACCTGCGGCAAGTTATCTATTCACCCATTTTCATTTCTCCTCACGCCATTATTTCTTAGTTCAAATTAAGCAGCACAAATAACTGACTTTATGATTTCTCCTGCTGCATTGTTTGTCCCATCGTATGAATGCCGCTAACAAACATCATTGCCCTCGGTTCCTCCTCTTTATTCTCGCTGAATTGTGTGTCGCTCGTCATTGAACCTCCTGGATGCCAACTTTGGTCATTGGGTATGTAGTGGGTATCGCTCCTCAATGAACCTCTTTGACGCCAACTTTGGTAAGTGTGGGCCACTTAGTATGTGCCGCTCTCCAAGGGGAAACACAATATTTAAAATTTCTCCTCTGCTTGCGAGGAATCGAACACGCGTCATACATACTGAATCAAGCTTCTCTGAATGCATGTGCACACAAGCGCTGCGCGCGGACTTCGAGTGGTGCCGCTGAATCACGTGGGGGTGTCCAGAGGAAAGTACAAGAGAGAATCGCTCACAAACGAATCATGTACGTGACACGCTTTTGTGGGGCCAATAGTCGCTTTATTTGCAAATAGCATTAAGGTCGGAATTTATCATAAGATAGGTTCTGCCGCTGTTTCAGAGCAATAGCTCTATTACTCAAGGTACAAAGTCAGAAACGCCTGCTTCCGTAAATGTGACCTTCAAACTCAATGTCAAACTGGGACTTCGGCTCCCACTACCGGCGGCTGCTGCGTGCGCCGCGTGGGCGCCCATATCTTGAAAGCGATCTGCGATGTGTACAAAGTGCGCCGAGTGCTGGTAGCTTCGTATGCGCTGTTCCATCGACGCTTAGTTCGCGTTGAAGCGAGACGCAGTATGAAGGTCAATTCACTGGCTGCTGCTGCCGCGCCGAGCAGCGTCTTTGGGTTGTCTTGTGGTGCTATTGTAGATGCGGTAGTTGCTGACGGCGCCGAACAGTGTCTGTGTTCTTTCCCAAAGCAAGCAAAAACGTGCTATCGCTCGACAAACTTGGTTTAAGCGCGTTCAACCACGGCAAATTTGCGTAAGTCAGCTCTGAAGAATGTGAATTGATCCACTTGTGTTTAGATAAAGAGCACTCACTTCGTTAACAATGTCCAAGGCTGTCGTGTAGGTTCTCCAGCGCCCGTTTTTGGGGTCATCATCGTAGTGACAGAATGTTGGTTTTGTCCGTCCACCTTTTAGCCACGTCGAATTGGAACGGCACACCTTTGTAAGGAACAGAAAACATAGCACGTTTTACTCAATAGCCCCGTCTGCTTAAAGAGAAGAAATGTAGCCCAAGCTATACAGTCATCAAGTTTCCAGTCGTGAAGAAATTGCAAAGTCTGGGTGTGCACTGTTTTTGTGTCATCAAAAGATCACCTAAACAGCACCTTACAAGACCTACTACTACTACTATCATTGAAACTCGAAGGAAAAATCACATAAGTACTGCTGTGAATCATTCGGTGTCATTGCGGCAGCAGCAGCTGTACTTCTGCTGCATGTAGTCTTGAGAATGCCAATCAACCACGTACCTCAATTGTCTTGTACCTATCAAGCTTCCTAATGGAGCATTTTACATTTGCCATTCCCACAGGAAACGCCACGAGTTTCTCAGGACTATTAAGCATCTCTTTAAGCATCTCATTAAGCACTTAATATATATTCTACGATATAACACAGCATCACTACGTATATCACTCATGATATGCCTTGGCACAAGTAAAAGAATATGTCCAATTATATCTCACGATATACTAGAAAATGTTTGACCCTTTACACAGAAGTGATTTATTCAACCACGGTGTGTTAAGCACTTTTACTGTTGATTTAACGGGAGCCCTTGCTACGTTTACAAAAACCTGCTGTTTTGCACAATTTAATCATGCTCTGTTCGATGAGCAGTGTGTTGAAATCAGCATATGCAAATCATCGCCCAGATAATAAGGAACGCCACTTAGTACAAATAATTTTTTATGCTACCAGCAGTACATCAGACTCTTTAAAAGCTGTAGTGGCTTTTCTCGAAGCACCGCTACAGCGATTGAATCAACGGATGTGTGCGTTAAATTCTTTGGGAGAAATAAAAGCAAAAATAAGGGAGCAAGTGCATTACGTCTATATAATCCAAAACCATTGCCTTCAAGTAAGTGAAAAACAAAATTCGTTTACATTTTTTTAATATTCGCATGCTAAACACTCGTCCTCGGCGGCATACTTGATGATGTGGCTTGCAGGGTTGAGTACAATCGCGCCATCTTATTAAGTTACGGCCACACAGATTGCAACAGTAGCAAGAGGCTTTGCCTGTGCCACAGCGCAATCAGACCACAGGCTGCGGATGTTGCTACGACTGAACCCCGGGTAATAGAGCTGCGGACAAGACCAGCATTCTAGCTATTACGACTAGACGATGGCGGGTCAACGGTTACAATGGGTGCCTGGCACCAGGCAAAGAAAGAAGCTCCATTTGGGATTTGAGCATTCTGTGAAAAAGGTAACGAGCATTAGGGCCTGGCTCCTCTAATAGTTTCAATGAGCTGACGTCCGAACAACTTCTGTGGGATTTGTGTCGACCCCTGACTTCCAATCACCTCGTCATTCAATCACAGGTGGGAGCGAAGCGTAACGTCAGAGGCCGAGTCCGGAGATATAGTGCGACATCATTGGTGGAGTGCTGCAAGTAGTGCAACTCTTTTGATAAACCGGGACAAGAACACAGAATTAACTCGTCTAGTGACCAAAGGTAAAACGACTGCTTAAAATCGGGCATCTTGGGCGCTTTGTGCAATGTGGGCTCCATCGTGAAGTGTGCTTTGATTATTTCATGTAGACTGCCGAAATAGCATGCTCCCGTAACCACGTAGCCAGTTGTAAATATGTAAAATAAACCGATTCGTTTCCTTCAACCTCCCGACCTCATCTCTTCACCAACAAGCAACTCTTGGTGACATGGACCGAGGACCGCAGGATCCCGCTTATTCAGCCTAATGCAACGCCCTGGTAAAGCGTAGGCCCGTTACCACATTGTAGGTGCACCGGCGGCGTTTGCAAGCGACCCTCTGGGTGCCGCCCGAACTCAGAAGGAGGATAATAGCAATGTACAAAAATAAGAAAACACTTAATGCAATACGGCCTTGAAGTTTGTAGAGCGATTAGTATTAACAAACTCGCACCCCTGCCCATATCTTCCCATTTACTGTAGCTGTCTTCTTTTTAAGAACAGCCACAATCGCAAAGAGGCGCGCGTGCGATTATGTCGTAACAATAAATAGGAAAGGCAGAAAGGCAGAATGGTATTGAATGCTTTATTGGAACGCTTGTCCCCTTGCGACTATTCCGCCACCTTTCTTCGTATTCTTCCTCAACGATGATCCCGTGGTGGCTAAAATACTTCTAACCATCCTCCTTCACCCTAGTGAAGCCGGTGGTCAGCATTTCAAGTGCTATCAGCTTAGGGGAGCCGCGAACGCACTGCCCTGTGTGAGACGGGCATATTTTCTCTTGTAAAATGTCGCAGAGGCAAAGGTATATGTAAGTGGCATGGATGATGGCGGAATAAAGGCTGCAATGTAAGCAGGCCTGACGTGGTGTAAGGCCCCTAGTTTATATCTCTTCTCAAGTAATCAAGAAATTAATCTCCATCAATACGAATGTTGTTCTTTATGAGATACTTTGTGAAGTTGGGGCCGGAAAGGACTGGTTCCATGAATATTCCTAACTTCCATGTAAGGGACGCTACTTTATTGCTTCCAGGTTCAGTTACCACTTAGCGGAAGGTGCGCTAAATTTTCTTCGGGATTTTATACTGTACGCGCCCTCACAGCTGCCCGTATCTTCTTTCTATCGCTTTTCATCTGGAGGCCTCAACAGTCAATGAAACTGCCTTGCATGGTTTCGCGTACAAAATATTTATTGTTGCACTTGAAAAATGAAATGAAATTATTGTTTTTTTTCCTTCACAAAGCAACAGACATACTATGAGATACATTGCACGGAGAGGCTCCGGTATATTTGTGACCACCTCCTTTTTTTTCCAAACGCGCCTCCATTGGAATGTGGCTGCTGCAGTGGAAAATTGAACGCATGACCTGGTGCCGAGAAGCCGAACATTGACACTGAACTACTACAGCAGGTCATTGTCGTAGTTGCAAACATCCCGAATCTTGCCGCAATCGCCGACGCGTGGCTGTGCAATCTGATATTATGACACGCTTCTGCGCGCAACGAATCGACAAAAAGGAATTGCTAATAGCAATGCCAGTGGCTTTTACGTTTAATTATGTGCTACCGCATATACGTACTTGAGAAATAGAGTGAAAACCGCCACCGTGTTCTTCTATAGACATTGCCACGCGTTATTTTTGAGATTTTTTTTCATAGCTCTTTATGCATTGCCGCACACAACACCCCCTGTGGACATTTCCTAATACTATCATACAGGGATTAATCACGCGCGGGTGATCAGGTAATACCACAGTGCTCACGCACATATTGAGGTGAAAGATAACGGCCTCCAAAAGAAAAATAAATCTTCCTGGCTGACAGTCTCTTACCTTACCTAATTCCATACAATGTTTGCATTCCAAGTGCCTGACAAGCCATAGCTGATATTAATGGAAATATTGAGGTCTGCAATATGTGTTGCACACAATGATCTAGATGTTGGAATGAGTGGTAACTGTGGCTGCGCTGTCATTTTAAAAGAATATTCTATCGTATGCAACTCACGAGGCATTAAGAAATATTTCGGTAAAATCTTTGAAATGGAACTATTCCAGGATCCGAGTTATGCCGCCCAAGGTGATCGCACTGCTGTACCGTATGGAATGGCTGGCGGGTACTGTTGGTGCACTTGAGATTCTGGAGTCGAGGTTGCTCTGCCTGGGGGTCCTCATCCACCACGTACTCGACCACGGCGAGCGAGTGGGACAACAGCAAAGGCACATTCACGCCACGCTCGAGCCTCGATGAATTCAGTACACTGGCACCTTCCTCCTGCGCAGTTAAGCACCCCTATTCATAAAAACTTCTTACGCTAGAATTGTTCGTAAGTGAATAATAATGCCAATCCTTCCATTATTGCCAATAATGCCAATAATGCCAAGCCTATGGCGAATGGCAAAGAGAACTTACGAACAAAAAGCTGTGTGAATACGAACACAGGTTTTCCTTATTTTTTTTTTCTCCTAGCAAAATGCTGACCACTCTCCATTAGCATACACGTATGAGCACAACGGCCAGAGCTTAAAGTATTCTTCAAAATGGTTCAACAAATCTTGGTGGATAAGCACCACGAGCACTGGCATTCGAGGCATTCATTATTCTAAACTTCGATATTCGATCCTCGCAAGCATAGCTTACGTTTTTGTCGCTGCTCAAATACTTTGTACTGTACCTGTGGAGGCAATGTTTGGTTCTTGCACGTGTTGAGCGAGAACTGCTGAAAACATGGCCCGCAGAAACGACGCTCTCATACCTAATCGTTCATTATATGAAATATAGATCGCTCAAAGAAAAACCCGGCTTGTTTATCAATGAAATATGCACTGGTTAAGGAAGTTTCAGTTCATAAAAAAATGTTGGCGTTAAGCGCTGCCATAGTGAAAAACTCCTTGCGGTTATTCAATTTCTTCGTTTATGCAAAGGTCGGTTGCTATCGTCACATTCTTTTCGAGACATTGATTGGTGGGCCAATTTTTTTAATGAGGTCCCGGAAGTGAAAACTGCATAAACGTGGTGCCCATATTGCAGTGTTTTATTCCAGCGTTCTTGGTTTTCGTCGGCCTAATGTATCTTGAATGGGAATTATCGCACACAAGACAGAACATCATATACGTACATTTATTCATTGGTTATGAAATAAATGTCAATAAAAGTGTCTTTCGAAAACCTAGGTTTATTGTGAGAAAATATACGAAGGTATCGAAAATTATGATTAATACAACAATAATTTATTTAGCCAGACGCTCCAGAAATATAAATGAAAATTTACCGATATGCTTGAAAAGAGAAAGCTAGAATTTAACTATGCGTTGCTATTGAATAAATTGGGCATAAATGTCGAGAATACCAAGTACCAAGAGAAGTTAACAAACACATTAAGTGCGATGGAATAAAAGTAAGGGCGTTCAAATTTTAGCGATTTCGTTTACAAAATGTATGGTCATTTCCATGAGATTAGTAATAAATTCAAGAATTCACTATTTCAAATGTTCTCAAATAGTAGTTTATATCAGATACACTAAGGGTAATTGCGGCATCAAACGTATCAAATAACGTAAAAATATATCTTTTTGTTTTGCTGCACAGACTTGACGTAACCTTCAAATTTGACTTTGTTTAGAAATTGGAAATATTTGCTATTCATTTCGATATTTGTAGGTTTCTTGGACTATTTACATTTGAACTGATTCACAAATTCCGCTATGCGAACATTCACAAATAAAAGTTAACAGGCATGCCGGCGAAACATAGTGCAATTTATTAATAAATAAAGAGGTGAAAGGCGTGCATCCCACTTACAGTCTTAAGGGTAAGCGAACGGATGACCAAATAATTGAATGAGGTTCACCTAACGGAACGGTCATTGTGTAGACCGATGGATTCGTAAAATCCCATGAAATACCAAGGGTTACAGCGAGTAGTCTTGCACACTTTAGAGAGTTGTTAAAGTTTGAATCGACTAGGCCTTAGCAGTTTATAAAGCGTTTCTCATTTAGTCTCTAAAAGTGTTTTGCGGGACAGTGACCTACTATTTGCCTGCTATCTAAAGCACGATCTCCGCGGAATTCCAAGCGAAAAAAAAAAAATGTGCTCCGCCACCTTGTTACTGTGTCTCATTTGGTATATGTTGTTTTACTTGAAGTTGAGTTGCCAGCTTCGCGCAATAGAAAAGCGCCGGAAAGCTCTTGGTTCTACGGTGAGCTTGAATCAAATGGGGATGAGGGTGAAAATTTCGCTATTGGGAAAGAAGCATTTTTTTACAAGAACGCGTAATATTGTGCTGGTGATTTAGTGCAATTCGTATTTTGATGCCATGAATTGCACGCTTTTTATGATATAATAAAAACCAAGTTACTGTGATTTACCCGCCGGGGTGGCTCAGTCAGCTAAGGCGTTGCGGTGCTGAGCACGAGATCGCGGGATCGAATCCCGGCCGCGGCGGCCGTTTTCGATGGAGGCGAAATGCAAAAACGCCCGTGTGCTTGCGTTGTAGTGCACGTTAAAGAACCCTAGGTGGTCAAAATTAATCCGGAGCACTCTACTACAGCGTGCCTCATAATCAGAGCTGGTTTTGGCACGTAAAACCCCAGAAAGAAGAAGAACTGTGATTTACTAGTAGTTGGTTGCAACAAACATGATCATATAAATGAAGCGCAGTTTAAGTACAATATCGCTTTTATAATATCTAAAAATGAAGAGCTTTACAATAAGCTAATACTTACTAAAAAACTCCCTCCAATATTAAGGAATTGTAAAACCAAGCCGCACAAACCACGCTCAAGAGGAGTTTGTCGTTGAGGGCATCCTTTGTCCAGCTGCTGACGAGCTCCACTTGACAATGCTTTGATGCCCGAAAGGTTGGCGTGGTTATGTGCGTGCGAAGAATGAGGAAGTCCATGGATCTGTCGGGAAAATTCGGTGTGTTTATCAAACGAATAGTGCAATATATCGCGCTAGATTACATAATGAAAACGATGTAGATCTAATTAACCATGGAACAAACCAAAGCTATTAAAGCTTCCGCAGAAAGGCTCAACTTCTGAAGTTGTGCTACGTCGTGTAGAACACAGAATATCACAGCACGTATGAAATTTCATGAATTAAATTGCAATATTATTACTTGAATTATGTGTGCATTCGCTGATGTGGTATGGTGGGTGGACATTCATGTTTGACTAATAGCATTTGCAATGGTTTATGTAACTAGATTTTTTTCCTTGTTACACCGATTACCCTCGCAAGAAAGACCAGTATGCGAGAGATATAAATTCGTAATGAATGGTCCAACTATCTTCAGTTGCCTATTCAAATGCTTCCCTGTGGAATTTAGGCTGGCGATATTGATCCGCGTTCGAAAGGCGAGACCAGGTTCAATTTGTCTTAGCTCCATAGCAAGATAAACGAAGCATGACATGGTAATAAAAAAAACAGTGGACACGAAACAGCTGTTGGAGTGGCGAAAACTTCGTAGGGTTCACGAGCCAAGCGTAATTTCCAAACTATAGTATACTACTACCTCATGCTTTAAACGAGATACTCTACATTCATGAGGGCAACAAATGTAATCGATAATAAATTGTCTGGAAGACACTCCTCGTGCATAATATTCGCACAAAGATTATTGTGATATGCAGAACAAGTTTGAGTCATATTGGAAAGGTACACCAGTGGAACCTTCGAAATTAGTACGCACATTCGTCGATCGGCCAACTACGAGTCCAACGAAAGAATCAACGAAACGCATTTTCCTTTACCCGCCTGTGAACAGAGTCATTTATGTTAGTGATGTGCGTAATAGACGTTCAAAACGAAAAAAAAATCATTCACGGATGTATCCAAATTCAAGTTCATAGATGAAAGAAAGCGAAGCTATATAAGGGAGTTCTGAAACCTTTCGGGAATCATACAGATCTTCTTTGCCACTGCTCGAAATCTACCAAAGATTTCGTAAACGCCTTTCAATATATCCTGAGATTTTTTTTCGTTACAGGCTTGCGTTTTAAAATGTTTATCTATATATCCGTGCATAGTACTTGCGTACCTTCTCTTTTACCCGCGCAAGTTTTTCAATGCGGTTCCAATTCTGGCGACGCCGGCGTCTGACCACGAGTCCCAGGGGCCTTGTGTGGTTGCGCTGCACACTGCTCGTAGCTCTACAACGATGCCGGCATCCGGCGGCGCGTTCTCATCAATGCACAGGTTTTATTTGACTGCTTCCGGGCTTCGACGCAGATGGTGTTACTGGCAGTTCAATTACTGCCATTTGATACCGGCCACATCACCGAACGTCACCGTCCGCCTTCGCCATTTCCGCATAAAAATAGTTGCGAAGCACTCATTAAAAGTTTCGCAATAAAAAGCTGCATGTTATAAGTGTTAATAACGTCACGGGGTCAAAGTGATTCCTTGTATATGATCGAAAATCTGAGCATGGCAGTCTGATTATTTTTCTGGCACTATTGAGGTGTTATTTCTGTAGCATACATTCGTAGGCTTGAAAACAGATTTCAGACTAACGTGCCAATGCTCTTAAAAATTCAAGAATGACAATTTTAAAAAATTGCCATACATGACGATATTGAACATTTTCAAACGCGTGCAGTCATCCAGGCAATCCCTGCTATGGTGCAGTTTATGCGAGAATGGCTTCTATAAATTACAAGTTTGTGGTGGTTATTCTGTGGTCTCGGAAATAGCACTACGCGCCTTAGCATAATAAACCTGCTTGCGAGTCATATTCCGGAGAATTGAAATAAATAAGTCATATAAAGACCACTTCAGTACGCGTTGATGAAAAATTGTTGTATGACGGAAAAAAAAGTCACCGACGATTACGATACTGCCTAATACGAATTTGAGCGCCGCTGTTTACGTGCTTTGATATGAGGCAAGGAATTCGGATATTGAGGCAAAGACTCTGAATCTGGACGGCAGTGTTCTCTTGGCCCTGCCGAGAGGACCATCGGCACATAGAGCTCCAGCACGCCTAAAGTCCGCCAGGCTTGCAATACCCCGTGGGCGTTGAGGGGAACCACAGTCCCGCTCACTGGCAACCGGCACAAGTAAGCCTACGCTGAAAACGCTCTCGCTCTCGCGTATACCAAAATGCCAGGCGTTGCTTCCGCAGGCGGCCACGGGTGGCGCTGCATGTTACGGCGGCCGTTAGGTGGTCGGGTGGACAATGGTGCGGCAGGCTAGGAAGGACAGGGGTGATGACGAGCTGGTGCAGTGCGAGGAGTGCAAACGTTGGTGTTATTTGGACGAGACACACTTCGCCAGTTTAGCCGACGCTGAGGAGGCTAGCTTCGCGTGCAGGTCGTGTGAAGGATTTAAGGGGACTGTGCGGCGGATGGGAGGGGAATGGGCAGCCAGTGTGTAAGAGCTCAAAGGGGAGCTGAAGGTGGAGTGACAGCGGCGAATTGAGCTCGAAACTCAGATCGGTGAGTTGCTTCACAGGGAGGGGCCCGAGGCCGTCCTGGTAAAGCGAATAGCTGGCGAGCTACAAGAAGAACGGGAAAAGCGGGCCGTGCTCGAAGAGCGGGTGGAGGCGCTAATGGCACAGGCGGCGCGTAATCCCGGGTCATCTCAGGCGGGCGGCGGGGACAGCGCGGAGACTCAGGCAGAGGCATGCCATGAGAGCAGGGAGGGACGCCTAGGGGTCGTTGAACAGCAGGCGAGAGCCGGCGGGAACACGGCGGTTCCACAACTCTACAGCGAGGTAGTGCGGCAGGCTTCGGGTGGGAAGGGACGAACGGCAGGGAGCACATCGTCACGTGTCAGTGGCGCACGGCAGGTGGAGAACCGGCTAGCGCGAACTGGAGGACGACAATCGCAGGCGGGAGGCAAACGTGTAGAGCGAAGGGTCCTAGTGGTGGGGGACTCCAACCTAGCTAGGGTTGAGCAGGGCGTCCTTACAACAGTGAAGGCAGACGGGCGGGTGAGGTGGAGGCCTAGTCAGGGAAGTGCATGGTTGACGCAATAACAAAAGCTCAGAAGGTGGTATCGGACAACCTGGAGCATGAACATCTGGTCGTGGTCTGGTCAACGATGTGCTGTAGGGAAGGAGCCAGAACCTAAACAGACAGTTAGAGGTTGGGTTGCGTAAACTC